>NC_045721.1:28046651-28124388 GCF_009834535.1 Camelus ferus
GCGCTGCAGAAAGTTTACGGAACCTCGCCACACTCAGAATACCAGAACGCGGCCGAGGTGGTGGGGGATGTTTGGGGCCGCCCTCCACGCAGCTGCCTGGTGTCACAAGTGTTCCCTTGCAGGGATAATTCCGGGTATTACCTTATCCGTCCAGGCGGGGGCACTAGATTCTTCCTGCATTTCCAGCCCAACCCCCGCCTTTCTCCGGCAGACCGCACTAGGAGACACTTGGGGAAGACACGCGGAAGGCTCCTAGTAGATCCCAGGCGACGCAAACAGAGGACGGAACCTCCCCACACTCAGAATCCCAGAACGCCGCCGAGTGGGTGGGGGAAGATTGGGGCCGCACTTCACGCACCTGTCTGGTGTCACAGTTGTTCCCTGGCAGGGGGAAATACGCTAATTACCTGATATGCCCAGGGGGAAGCACTAGATCCTACCTGCATTTCCAGCATAACCCCCGCTTTTCTCCGGAAGCCCGCACTAAGAGACACTCGGGGAAGTCACGCGGAGGGCTCCTAGGGGATCCCAGGCATCGCAAACAGAGGACCAACCCTCCCCACATTCAGAATTCCAGAACACGGCCGAGTGGGTGGGGGAGGATTGGGGCCGTCCACCACGCAGATGCCTGGTGTCATAGGATTTCCCTAGCAGGGGGATGTCCGCTAATTACCTGATCTGTGCAGGGGGAGGCACTAGATGCTACCTGCATTTCCATTAAAACCCCCGCACTTCCCCGGCAGCCCGCACTAGGAGACACTCGGGGAAGGCACGCAGATGGCTCCTAGGAGATCCCAGGCACTGCAGACAGAGGACGGACCTCGCCACACTCAGAATTCCGGAAGCGGCCGAGTTGATTCGGGAGGTTTGTTGCCGCCCTCCACGAGGTTGCCGGGTGTCACGGGTGTTCCCTGGCAGGGCGAATTCCGCTAATTACCGGATCCGTACAGGGGGAGGCACTAGAATCTACCTGCATATCCAGCCCAACCACCGCACTTACCCGGCAGCCCGCACTAGGAGACACTCGGGGAAGACACGCGGATGGCTCCTAGGAGATCCCAGGCGCTACAGAGGGAGGACGGAACCTCGCCATACTCAGAATTCCGGAACGTGGCCTAGTGGGTGGGGGAGTTTTGGGGCCGCCCTCCACGCAGCTGCCTGGTGTCACAAGTGTTCCCTTGCAGGAGGAAGTCTGCTAATTAACTGATCTGTGCAGGGGGACGCACTAGATGCTACCTGCATTTCCAGCCCAACCACCGCCTTTCCCCGGAGGCCCGCACTAGGAGACACTCGTGGAAGACACGCGGAGGGCTCCTAGGAGATCCCAGGCGCTGCAGACGGAGGACGGACCCTCGCCACAATCAGAATTCCGGAAGCGGCCGAGTTGAATGGGGAGGTTTTTTGCCGCCCTCCACGCAGCTCCCTGGTGTCACAGGTGTTCCCTTGTAGGGGGAATTCCGCTAGTTACCTGATCTGTGCAGGGGGAGGCACTAGATGCTACCTTCATTTCCAGCCCAACTCCCGCATTTCCCTGGCCGCCCGCACTACGAGACAATCGGGGAAGACACGCGGAGTGCTCCTAGGTGATCCCAGGCGCCGCAAACAGTGGACTGAACCTCCCCACACTCAGAATTCCTGAACGCGGCCTAGTGGGTGTGGGAGGTTTGGGGCCGCCCCCCACGCAGCTGCCTGGTGTCACTGGTGTTCCCTGGCAGGGGGAAGTCCGCTAATTACCTGATCTGTCCAGGGGGGGGGCACTAGATGCTACCTGCATTTCCAGCCCAACCCCCGCCTTTCGCCAGCAGCCCGCAATATGAAACACTCGGGGAAGACACGCGGTGGACTCCTAGGAGATCCCAGGCGCTGCAGACAGAGGTCGGATCCTCACCACACTCAGAATTCCGCAACGTGGACGAGTGGGTGGGGAAGGTTTTGGCCCTCCCTTCACGCAGCTGCCTCGTTTCACAGATGTTCCCTGGCATGAGAAAGTCCGCTAATTACCTGATCTGTGCAGGGGGAGGCACTAGATGCTTCCTGCATTTCCAGCCCAAACCCCGGATTTCCCCTGCAGCCCGCACTACGAGAAACTCGGGGAAGACACTCGGAGAGCTCCTAGGGGATTCCAGGCGCCGCAAACAGAGGACAAAACCTCCCCACACTCAGAATTCCAGAACGTGGCCGAGTGGGTTGGGGAGGATTGGGGCCACCCTCCATGCAGGTGCATGGTGTCACAGGTGTTCCCTGACAGGAGGAAGTCAGCTAATTACCTGATCTGTGCAGGGGGAGGCACTTGATGCTACCTGCATTTCCAGCACAACCCCCGATTTTCCCCAGCAGCCTGCATTAGGAGACACTCGGGGAAGACACGCGGAGGGCTCCTAGGAGATCTCAGGCGCTGCAGACAGAGGACAGAACCTCGCCATACTCAGAATACAGGAACGCGGCCGAGTTGTTGGGGGAGGTTTGGGGCTGCCCTCCACGCAGCTGCCTGGTGTCACAGGTGTTCCCTGGCAGGGGGAAGTCCGCTAATTACCTGATCTGTCCAGGGGGAGGCACTAGAAGCTACCTGCATTTCTAGCCCAACCCCCGCTTTTCCCCGGCTGTCTGCAATAGGAGACATTCGGGGAAGACACGCGGAGGGCTCCTATAAGATCCCAGGCGCTGCAGACAGAGGACGGATCCTCGCCACACTCAGAATTCCGGAACGCGGCCGAGTGGGTGGGGGAGGTTTGGGGCCGCCCCCCCACGCAGCTGCCTGGTGTCACAGGTGTTCCCAGGCAGGGGGAAGTCCGCTAATTACCTGATCTGTGCAGGGGAAGGCACTAGATGCTACCTGCATTTCCAGCCCAACCCCCGCCTTTCCCCGGCATCCCTCACTAGGAGACACTCGGGGAAGACAAGCGGAGTGCTCCTAGGAGATCCCAGGCGCCGCAAACAGAGGACTGAACCTCAACAAAATGAGAATTCCAGAACGCGGCCGTGTGGGTTGAGGACGTTTGGGGCCGCCCTCCACGAAGCTGCCTGGTGTCACAGATGTTCCCTGGCAGGAGGAATTCCGCTAATTACCTGATCTGTGCAGGGGGAGGCACTAGAAGCTTCCTGCATTTTCAGCCCAACCCTCGGATTACCCCGGCAGCCCGCAATAGGAAACACTCGGGGAAGACACGCGGTGGACTCCTAGGAGATCCAGGCCCTGCAGACAGAGGTCGGATCCTCGCCACACTCAGAATTCCGCAACGTGGACGAGTGGGTGGGGAAGGTTTTGGCCCTCCCTTCACGCAGCTGCCTTGTTTCACAGATGTTCCCTGGCATGAGAAAGTCCGCTAATTACCTGATCTGTGCAGGGGGAGGCACTAGATGCTTCCTGCATTTCCAGCCCAAACCCCGGATTTCCCCTGCAGCACGCACTACGAGAAACTCGGGGAAGACACTCGGAGAGCTCCTAGGGGATTCCAGGCGCCGCAAACAGAGGACAAAACCTCCCCACACTCAGAATTCCAGAACGTGGCCGAGTGGGTTGGGGAGGAATGGGGCCGCCCTCCATGCAGGTGCATGGTGTCACAGGTGTTCCCTGACAGGAGGAAGTCCGCTAATTACCTGATCTGTGCAGGGGGAGGCACTTGATGCTACCTGCATTTCCAGCACAACCCCCGAATTTCCCCAGCACCCTGCACTAGGAGACACTCGGGGAAGACACGCGGAGGGCTCCTAGGAGATCTCAGGCGCTGCAGACAGAGGACGGAACCTCGCCATACTCAGAATACAGGAACGCGGCCGAGTGGTTGGGGGAGGTTTGGGGCTGCCCTCCACGCAGCTGCCTGGTGTCACAGGTGTTCCCTGGCAGGGGGAAGTCCGGTAATTACCTGATCTGTCCAGGGGGAGGCACTAGAAGCTTCCTGCATTTCCAGCCCAACCCCCGGATTACCCCGGCAGCCCGCAATAGGAAACACTCGGGGAAGATAAGCGGTGGACTCCTAGGAGATCCCAGGCTCTGCAGACAAAGGACGGAACATCGCCACACAAAGAATTCCGGAACGCGGAAGAGTGGGTTGGGGAGGTTTGGAGCCGACCTCCACGCAGCTGCCTGGTGTCACTGGTGTTCCCTTGCAGGGGGAATTCCGCTAATTAACTGATCTGTGCAGGGGGAGGCACTAGATGCTACCTGTGTTTCCAGCCAAACCCCCGCATTTCCACGGCAGCCCGCACTAGGAGACACTCGGGGAAGACACGCGGATGGCTCCTAGGAGATCCCAGGCGCTGCAGACAGAGGATGGATCATCGCAACACTCAGAATTCCGAAACGCGCCCGAGTGGGTGGGGGAGGTTTTGGGCCGCCCTCCACGCAGCTGCGTGGTGTCACAGGTGTTCCCTTGCAGGGGGAAGTCCGCTAATTACCTGATCTGTGCTGGGTGAGGCACTAGATGCTACCTGCATTTCCAGCCCAACACCCGCCTTTCCCCGGCAGCCTGCACTACGAGACACTCGGGGAAGACACAAGGAGGGCTCCTAGGAGATCCCAGGCGCTGCAGACGGAGGACGGACCCTCGCCACAATCAGAATTCCGGAAGCGGCCGAGTTGAATGGGGAGGTTTTTTGCCGCCCTCCACGCAGCTCCCTGGTGTCACAGGTGTTCACTTGTAGGGGGAATTCCGCTAGTTACCTGATCTGTGCAGGGGGAGGCACTAGATGCTACCTTCATTTCCAGCCCAACCCCCGCATTTCCCTGGCCGCCCGCACTACGAGACAATCGGGGAAGACACGCGGAGTGCTCCTAGGAGATCCCAGGCGCTGGAGACAGAGGACGGAACCTCGCCACACTCAGAATTCCGGAACGTGGCCGAGTGGGTGGGGGAGGTTTTGGGCCGCCCTCCACGCAGCTGCGTGGTGTCACAGGTGTTCCCTTGCAGGGGGAAGACCGCTAAATACCTCATCTGTCCAGGGGGAGGCACTAGATGCTACCTGCATTTCAAACCCAAACCCCGCCTTTCCCTCGCAGCCCGCACTATGAGATACTTGGGGAAGACACTCGGAGGGCTCCTAGGAGATCCCAGGCTCTGCAGACAGAGGACGGAACATCGCCACACTCAGAATTCCAGAACGCGGAACAGTGGGTTGGGGAGATTTGGGGCCGACCTCCACGCAGCTGCCTGGTGTCACTGGTGTTCCCTTGCAGGGGGAAGACGGCTAAATTCCTCATCTGTCCAGGGGGAGTCTCTAGATGCTACCTGTTTTTCCAGGAAAACCCCTGCCTTTCCCCTGCAGCCCGCATAAAAGTCACTCGGGGAAGACACGCGGAGGGATACTAGGAGATCCCAGGCACTGCAGACAGTGGATGGAACCTCGCCAAACTCAGAATTCCAGAACGTGGCCGAGTGCGTGGAGGATGTTTGGGGTCGCCCACCACGCATCTGCCTGGTGTCACAGTTGTTCCCTGGCAGGGGAGTTCCGCTAATTACCTGATCCGTCCTGGGGGAGGCACTAGATGCTACCTGCATTTCCAGCCCATCCCCCGCCTTTCCCCGGCAGCCCGCACTAGGAGACACTCGGGGAAGACACTCGGAGTTCTCCTAGGGGATACCAGGCGCCGCAAACAGAGGACTAAACCTCCCCACACTCAGAATTCCAGAACGTGGCCGAGTGGATTGGGGAGGATTGGGGCCGCCCAACATGCAGGTGCATGGTGTCACTGGTTTTCCCTTGCAGGGGGAAGTCCGCTAATTACCTGATCTTTCCAGGGGGAGGCACTAGATGCTACCTGAATTTCCAGCCCAACCACCGCCTTTCCCCGGAGGCCCGCACTAGGAGACACTCGTGGAAGACACGCGGAGGGCTCCTAGGAGATCCCAGGCGCTGCAGACGGAGGACGGACCCTCGTCACAATCAGAATTCCGGAAGCGGCCGAGTTGAATGGGGAGGTTTTTTGCCGCCCTCCACGCAGCTCCCTGGTGTCACAGGTGTTCCCTTGTAGGGTGAATTCCGCTAGTTACCTGATCTGTGCAGGGGGAGGCACTAGATGCTACCTTCATTTCCAGCCCAACCCCCGCATTTCCCTGGCTGCCCGCACTACGAGACAATCGGGGAAGACACGCGGAGTGCTCCTAGGTGATCCCAGGCGCCGCAAACAGTGGACTGAACCTCCCCACACTCAGAATTCCGGAACGCGGCCTAGTGGGTTTGGGAGGTTTGGGGCCGCCCCCCACGCAGCTGCCTGGTGTCACTGGTGTTCCCTGGCAGGGGGAAGTCCGCTAATTACCTGATCTGTCCAGGGGGGGGCACTAGATGCTACCTGCATTTCCAGCCCAACCCCCGCCTTTCCCCGGCAGCCCGCACTACGAGAAACTCGGAGAAGACACGCGGAGGGCTCCTAGGAGATCCCAGGCGATGCAGAGAGAGTACGGAACTTCGCCACACTCAGAATTCCGGAACGCCTCCGAGTGGGTTGGGTAGGTTTGGGTCCGCCCACCACGCAGCTGCCTGGTGTCACAGGTGTTCCCTGGCAGGGGGATGTCAGCTATTTACCTGATCTGTGCAGGGGGAGGCACTAGATGCTACCTGCATTTCCAGCCCAACCCCTGCACTTACCCGGCAGCCCGCACTAGGAGACACTCGGGGAAGACACGCGGATGGCTCCTAGGAGTTCCCAGGCGCTGCAGAACGAGGACGGAACCTCGCCACACTCAGAATTCCGGAACGCGGCCGAGTGGTTTGGGGAGGATTGGGGCCGCCCTCCACGCAGCTGCCTGGTGTCACTGGTGTTCCCTGGCAAGGGGAAGTCCGCTAATTACCTGATCTGTGCAGGGGGAGGCACTAGATGCTACCTGCATTTCCAGCCCAATCCCCGCCTTTCCCCTGCAGTACGCACTAAAAGACACTCTTAGAAGACACGCGGAGGGCTCCTAGAGATCCCAGGCGCTGCAGACAGAGGACAGAACCTCGCCAAACTCAGAATTCCGGAAGCGGCCAAGTTGATTGGGAGGTTTGATGCCGCCCTCCACGCAGCTGCCTGGTGTCACAGGAGTTCCCTGGCAGGAGGAAGTCCGCTAATTACCTGATCTGTGCAGGGGGAGGCACTAGATGCTACCTGCATTTCCAGCCCAACCACCGCCTTTCCCCGGAGGCCCGCACTAGGAGACACTCGTGGAAGACACGCGGAGGGCTCCTAGAACATCCCAGGCGCTGCAGACAGAGGACGGAACCTCGCCACACTCAGAATTCCGGAAGCGGCCGAGTTGATTGGGGAGGTTTGTTGCCGCCCTCCACGAGGTTGCCGGGTGTCACAGGTGTTCCCTGGCAGGGCGAATTCCGCTAATTACCGGATCCGTACAGGGGGAGTCACTAGAATCTACCTGCATGTCCAGCCCAACCCCCGCACTTACCCGGCAGCCCGCACTAGGAGACACTCGGGGAAGACACGCGGAGGGCTCCTAGGAGATCCCAGGCACTACAGAGGGACGACGGAACCTCGCCACACTCAGAATTCCGGAACGTGGCCGAGTGGGTGGGGGAGGTTTGTGGCCGCCCTCCACGCAGCTGCCTGGTGTCACAAGTGTTCCCTTGCAGGAGGAATTCTGCTAATTAACTGATCTGTGCAGGGGGACGCACTAGATGCTACCTGCATTTCCAGCCCAATAACCGCCTTTCCCCTACAGCCCGCACTATGAGACACTTGGGGAAGACACGCGGATGGCTCCTAGGAGATCCCAGGCGCTGCAGACAGAGGATGGAACCTCGCCACACTCAGAATTCCGGAACGTGGCCGAGTGGTTGGGGGAGGTTTGGGGCCGCCCTCCACGCAGCTGCCTGGGGTCACAGGTGATCCCTTGCAGGGGGAAGTCCGCTAATTACCTGATCTGTGCTGGGTGAGGCACTAGATGCTACCTGCATTTCCAGCCCAACACCCGCCTTTCCCCGGCAGCCTGCACTACGAGACACTCGGGGAAGACACAAGGAGGGCTCCTAGGAGATCCCAGGCGCTGCAGACGGAGGACGGACCCTCGCCACAATCAGAATTCCGGAAGCGGCCGAGTTGAATGGGGAGGTTTTTTGCCGCCCTCCACGCAGCTCCCTGGTGTCACAGGTGTTCACTTGTAGGGGGAATTCCGCTAGTTACCTGATCTGTGCAGGGGGAGGCACTAGATGCTACCTTCATTTCCAGCCCAACCCCCGCATTTCCCTGGCCGCCCGCACTACGAGACAATCGGGGAAGACACGCGGAGTGCTCCTAGGAGATCCCAGGCGCTGGAGACAGAGGACGGAACCTCGCCACACTCAGAATTCCGGAACGTGGCCGAGTGGGTGGGGGAGATTTGGGGCCGCCGTCCACGCAGTTGCCTGGTGTCACAGATGTTCCCTGGCAGGGGGAAGTCAGCTAATTACCTGATCTGTGCAGTGGGAGGCAATAGATGCTACCGGCATTTCCAGCCCAACCCCCGCTTTCAACGGCAGCCCGCACTATGAGACACTTGGGGAAGACAAGCGGACTGCTCCTAGGAGATCCCAGGCCCCGCAAACTGAGGACTGATCCTGCCCACAATGAGAATTCCAGAACGTGCCGAGTGGGTGGGGGAGGTTTGGGGCCTCCCTCCATGCAGCTGAATGGTGTCACAGGTGTTCCCTGGCAGGGGGAAGTCCGCTAATTACCTGATCTGTGCAGGGGGAGGCACTAGATGCTACCTGCATTTCCAGCCCAACCCCCGCCTTTCCCAGGCAGTACGCACTAATAGACACTCTTAGAAGACACGCAGAGGGCTCCTAGAGATCCCAGGCGCTGCAGACAGAGGAAAGAACCTCGCCACACTCAGAATTCCGGAAGCGGCCGGGTTGATTGGGAGGTTTGATGCCGCCCTCCACGCACCTGCCTGGTGTCACAGGAGTTCCCTGGCAGGAGGAAGTCCGCTAATTACCTGATCTGTGCAGGGGGAGGCACTAGATGCTACCTGCATTTCCAGCCCAACCCCCGCTTTTCCCCGGCAGCCCGCCTTAGGAGACACTCATGGAAGACACGCAGAGGGTCCTAGGAGATTCCAGGCGCTTCAGACAGAGGACGGAACCTCGCCACACTCAGAATTCCGGAAGCGGCCGAGTTGATTGTGGAGGTTTTTTGCCGCCCTCCACGAGGTTTCCGGGTGTCACAGGTATTCCCTGGCAGGGTGAATTCCGCTAATTACCGGATCCGTACAGGGGGAGTCACTAGAATCTACCTGCATGTACAGCCCAACCCCCGCACTTACCCGGCAGCCCGCACTAGGAGACACTCGGCGAAGACACGCGGAGGGCTCCTAGAGATCCTAGGCGCTGCAGACAGAGGACAGAACCTCGCCAAACTCAGAATTCCGGAAGCGGCCAAGTTGATTGGGAGGTTTGATGCCGCCCTCCACGCAGCTGCCTGGTGTCACAAGAGTTCCCTGGCAGGAGGAAGTCCGCTAATTACCTGATCTGTGCAGGGGGAGGCACTAGATGCTACCTGCATTTCCAGCCCAACCCCCGCATTTCCCTGGCCGCCCGCACTACGAGACAATCGGGGAAGACACGCGGAGTGCTCCTAGGTGATCCCAGGCGCCGCAAACAGTGGACTGAACCTCCCCACACTCAGAATTCCGGAACGCGGCCTAGTGGGTGTGGGAGGTTTGGGGCCGCCCCCCACGCAGCTGCCTGGTGTCACTGGTGTTCCCTGGCAGGGGGAAGTCCGCTAATTACCTGATCTGTCCAGGGGGGGGCACTAGATGCTACCTGCATTTCCAGCCCAACCCCCGCATTTCCCCGGCAGCCCGCTCTACGAGAAACTCGGAGAAGACACACGGAGGGCTCCTAGGAGATCCCAGGAGCTGCAAAGAGAGTACGGAACTTCGCCACACTCAGAATTCCGGAACGCGGCCGAGTGAGTTGGGGAGGATTGGGGCAGCCTTCCACGCAGCTGCCTGGTGTCACAGGTGTTCCCTGGAAGGGGGATATCAGCTATTTACCTGATCTGTGCAGGGGGAGGCACTAGATGCTACCTGCATTTCCAGCCCAACCCCCGCCTTTCGCCAGGAGCCCGCACGAGGAGACACTCGGGGAAGACACGCGGATGGCTCCTAGGTGTTCCCAGGCGCTGCAGAACGAGGACGGAACCTCGCCACACTCAGAATTCCGGAACGCGGCCGAGTGGGTTGGGGAGGATTGGGGCCGCCCTCCACGCAGCTGCCTGGTGTCACTGGTGTTCCCTGGCAGGGGGAAGTCCGCTAATTACCTGATCTGTGCAGGGGGAGGCACTAGATGCTACCTGCATTTCCAGCCCAATCCCCGCATTTCCCCTGCAGTACGCACTAAAAGACACTCTTAGAAAACACGCGGAGGGCTCCTAGAGATCCTAGGCGCTGCAGACAGAGGACAGTACCTCGCCAAACTCAGAATTCCGGAAGCGGCCTAGTTGATTGGGAGGTTTGATGCCGCCCTCCACGCAGCTGCCTGGTGTCACAGGAGTTCCCTGGCAGGAGGAAGTCCGCTAATTACCTGATCTGTGCAGGGGGAGGCACTAGATGCTACCTGAATTTCCAGCCCAACCACCGCCTTTCCCCGGAGGCCCGCATTAGGAGACACTCGTGGAAGACACGCGGAGGGCTCCTAGAACATCCCAGGCGCTGCAGACAGAGGACGGAACCTCGCCACACTCAGAATTCCGGAACGCGTCCGAGTGGGTTGGGGAGGTTTGGGGCCGCCCACCTCGCAGCTGCCTGGTGTCACAGGTGTTCCCTTGCAGGGGGATATCCGCTAATTACCTGATCTGTGCAGGGGGAGGCACTAGATGCTACCTACATTTCCAGCCCAACCCCCGCATTTCCCCGGCAGCCCGCACTAGGAGACACACGGGGAAGAAACGCGGAGGGCTCCTAGGAAATCCCAGGCGCTGCAGACAGAGGACCGAACCTCCCCACAATTAGAATTCCAGAACGCACCGAGTGGGTGGCGGAGGTTTTGGGCCGCCCTCCATGCAGCTGCATGGTGTCACAGGTGTTCCCAGGCAGGGGGAAGTCCGCTAATTACCTGATCTGTGCAGGGGGAGGCACTAGATGCTACCTGAATTTCCAGCCCAACCCCCGCCTTTCCCCGGCAGCACGCCCTAAAAACACTCGGAGAAGACACGCGGAGGGCTCCTAGGAGATCCCAGGCGCTGCAGACAGAGGACGGAACCTCGCCACACTCAGAATTCCGGAACGTGGCCGAGTGGGTGGGGGAGGTTTGTGGCCGCCCTCCACGCAGCTGCCTGGGGTCACAGGTGATCCCTTGCAGGGGGAAGTCCGCTAATTACCTGATCTGTGCTGGGTGAGGCACTACATGCTACCTGCATTTCCAGACCAACACCCGCCTTTCCCCGGCAGCCTGCACTACGAGACACTCCGGGAAGACACAAGGAGGGCTCCTAGGAGATCCCAGGCGCTGCAGACGGAGGACGGACCCTCGCCACAATCAGAATTCCGGAAGCGGCCGAGTTGAATGGGGAGGTTTTTTGCCGCCCTCCACGCAGCTCCCTGGTGTCACAGGTGTTCCCTTGTAGGGGGAATTCCGCTAGTTACCTGATCTGTGCAGGGGGAGGCACTAGATGCTACCTTCATTTCCAGCCCAACCCCCGCATTTCCTTGGCCGCCCGCACTACGAGACAATCGGGGAAGACACGCGGATTGCTCCTAGGTGATCCCAGGCGCCGCAAACAGTGGACTGAACCTCCCCACACTCAGAATACCGGAACGCGGCCTAGTGGGTGTGGGAGGTTTGGGGCCGCCCCCCACGCAGCTGCCTGGTGTCACTGGTGTTCCCTGGCAGGGGGAAGTCCGCTAATTACCTGATCTGTCCAGGGGGGGGCACTAGATGCTACCTGCATTTCCAGCCCAACCACCGCCTTTCCCCGGAGGCCCGCACTAGGAGACACTCGTGGAAGACACGCGGAGGGCTCCTAGAACATCCCAGGCGCTGCAGACAGAGGACGGAACCTCGCCACACTCAGAATTCCGGAAGCGGCCGAGTTGATTGTGGAGGTTTGTTGCCCCCCTCCACGAGGTTGCCGGGTGTCACAGGTGTTCGCTGGCAGGGCGAATTCCGCTAATTACCGGATCCGTACAGGGGGAGTCACTAGAATCTACCTGCATGTCCAGCCCAACCCCCGCACTTACCCGGCAGCCCGCACTAGGAGACAATCGGGGAAGACACGCGGAGGGCTCCTAGGAGATCCCAGGCACTACAGAGGGAGGACGGAACCTCACCACACTCAGAATTCCGGAACGTGGCCGAGTGGGTGGGGGAGGTTTGTGGCCGCCCTCCACGCAGCTGCCTGGTGTCACAAGTGTTCCCTTGCAGGAGGAAGTCTGCTAATTAACTGATCTGTGCAGGGGGACTCACTAGATGCTACCTGCATTTCCAGCCCAATAACCGCCTTTCCCCTACAGCCCGCACTATGAGACACTTGGGGAAGACACGCGGATGGCTCCTAGGAGATCCCAGGCTCTGCAGACAGAGGATGGAACCTCGCCACACTCAGAATTCCGGAACGTGGCCGAGTGGTTGGGGGAGGTTTGGGGCCGCCCTCCACGCAGCTGCCTGGGGTCACAGGTGATCCCTTGCAGGGGGAAGTCCGCTAATTACCTGATCTGTGCTGGGTGAGGCACTAGATGCTACCTGCATTTCCAGCCCAACACCCGCCTTTCCCCGGCAGCCTGCACTACGAGACACTCGGGGAAGACACAAGGAGGGCTCCTAGGAGATCCCAGGCGCTGCAGACGGAGGACGGACCCTCGCCACAATCAGAATTCCGGAAGCGGCCGAGTTGAATGGGGAGGTTTTTTGCCGCCCTCCACGCAGCTCCCTGGTGTCACAGGTGTTCACTTGTAGGGGGAATTCCGCTAGTTACCTGATCTGTGCAGGGGGAGGCACTAGATGCTACCTTCATTTCCAGCCCAACCCCCGCATTTCCCTGGCCGCCCGCACTACGAGACAATCGGGGAAGACACGCGGAGTGCTCCTAGGTGATCCCAGGCGCCGCAAACTGTGGACTGAACCTCCCCACACTCAGAATTCCGGAACGCGGCCTAGTGGGTGTGGGAGGTTTGGGGCCGCCCCCCACGCAGCTGCCTGGTGTCACTGGTGTTCCCTGGCAGGGGAAAGTCCGCTAATTACCTGATCTGTCCAGGGGGGGGCACTAGATGCTACCTGCTTTTCCAGCCCAACCCCCGCCTTTCCCCGGCAGCCCGCACTACGAGAAACTCGGAGAAGACACGCGGAGGGCTCCTAGGAGATCCCAGGCGCTGGAGACAGAGGACGGAACCTCGCCACACTCAGAATTCCGGAACGTGGCCGAGTGGTTGGGGGAGATTTTGGGGCCGCCGTCCACGCAGTTGCCTGGTGTCACAGTTGTTCCCTGGCAGGGGGAAGTCAGCTAATTACCTGATCTGTGCAGTGGGAGGCAATAGATGCTACCGGCATTTCCAGCCCAACCCCCGCTTTCAACGGCAGCCCGCACTATGAGACACTTGGGGAAGACAAGCGGAGTGCTCCTAGGAGATCCCAGGCCCCGCAAACTGAGGACTGATCCTCCCCACAATGAGAATTCCAGAACGTACCGAGTGGGTGGGGGAGGTTTGGGGCCTCCCTCCATGCAGCTGAATGGTGTCACAGGTGTTCCCTGGCAGGGTGAATTCCGCTAATTACCGGATCCGTACAGGGGGAGTCACTAGAATCTACCTGCATGTACAGCCCAACCCCCGCACTTACCCGGCAGCCCGCACTAGGAGACACTCGGCGAAGACCCGCGGAGGGCTCCTAGGAGATCCCAGGCGCTACAGAGGGAGGACGGAACCTCGCCACACTCAGAATTCCGGAACGTGGCCGAGTGGGTGGGGGAGGTTTGTGGCCGCCCTCCACGCAGCTGCCTGGTGTCACAAGTGTTCCCTTGCAGGAGGAAGTCTGCTAATTAACTGATCTGTGCAGGGGGACGCACTAGATGCTACCTGCATTTCCAGCCCAATAACCGCCTTTCCCCTACAGCCCGCACTATGAGACACTTGGGGAAGACACGCGGATGGCTCCTAGGAGATCCCAGGCGCTGCAGACAGAGGATGGAACCTCGCCACACTCAGAATTCCGTAACGTGGCCGAGTGGATGGGAGAGGTTTGGGGCCGCCCTCCACGCAGCTCCCTGGGGTCACAGGTGATCCCTTGCAGGGGGAAGTCCGCTAATTACCTGATCTGTGCTGGGTGAGGCACTAGATGCTACCTGCATTTCCAGCCCAACACCCGCCTTTCCCCGGCAGCCTGCACTACGAGACACTCGGGGAAGACACAAGGAGGGCTCCTAGGAGATCCCAGGCGCTGCAGACGGAGGACGGACCCTCGCCACAATCAGAATTCCGGAAGCGGCCGAGTTGAATGGGGAGGTTTTTTGCCGCCCTCCACGCAGCTCCCTGGTGTCACAGGTGTTCACTT
Organism: Camelus ferus; assembly: GCF_009834535.1. Classification (NCBI taxonomy): domain Eukaryota; kingdom Metazoa; phylum Chordata; class Mammalia; order Artiodactyla; family Camelidae; genus Camelus; species Camelus ferus. The sequence continues at coordinate 28,061,103 of NC_045721.1, forward strand.
GTAGGGGGAATTCCGCTAGTTACCTGATCTGTGCAGGGGGAGGCACTAGATGCTACCTTCATTTCCAGCCCAACCCCCGCATTTCCCTGGCCGCCCGCACTACGAGACAATCGGGGAAGACACGCGGAGTGCTCCTAGGTGATCCCAGGCGCCGCAAACTGTGGACTGAACCTCCCCACACTCAGAATTCCGGAACGCGGCCTAGTGGGTGTGGGAGGTTTGGGGCCGCCCCCCACGCAGCTGCCTGGTGTCACTGGTGTTCCCTGGCAGGGGAAAGTCCGCTAATTACCTGATCTGTCCAGGGGGGGGCACTAGATGCTACCTGCTTTTCCAGCCCAACCCCCGCCTTTCCCCGGCAGCCCGCACTACGAGAAACTCGGAGAAGACACGCGGAGGGCTCCTAGGAGATCCCAGGCGCTGGAGACAGAGGACGGAACCTCGCCACACTCAGAATTCCGGAACGTGGCCGAGTGGTTGGGGGAGATTTTGGGGCCGCCGTCCACGCAGTTGCCTGGTGTCACAGTTGTTCCCTGGCAGGGGGAAGTCAGCTAATTACCTGATCTGTGCAGTGGGAGGCAATAGATGCTACCGGCATTTCCAGCCCAACCCCCGCTTTCAACGGCAGCCCGCACTATGAGACACTTGGGGAAGACAAGCGGAGTGCTCCTAGGAGATCCCAGGCCCCGCAAACTGAGGACTGATCCTCCCCACAATGAGAATTCCAGAACGTACCGAGTGGGTGGGGGAGGTTTGGGGCCTCCCTCCATGCAGCTGAATGGTGTCACAGGTGTTCCCTGGCAGGGTGAATTCCGCTAATTACCGGATCCGTACAGGGGGAAGTCACTAGAATCTACCTGCATGTACAGCCCAACCCCCGCACTTACCCGGCAGCCCGCACTAGGAGACACTCGGCGAAGACCCGCGGAGGGCTCCTAGGAGATCCCAGGCGCTACAGAGGGAGGACGGAACCTCGCCACACTCAGAATTCCGGAACGTGGCCGAGTGGGTGGGGGAGGTTTGTGGCCGCCCTCCACGCAGCTGCCTGGTGTCACAAGTGTTCCCTTGCAGGAGGAAGTCTGCTAATTAACTGATCTGTGCAGGGGGACGCACTAGATGCTACCTGCATTTCCAGCCCAATAACCGCCTTTCCCCTACAGCCCGCACTATGAGACACTTGGGGAAGACACGCGGATGGCTCCTAGGAGATCCCAGGCGCTGCAGACAGAGGATGGAACCTCGCCACACTCAGAATTCCGTAACGTGGCCGAGTGGATGGGAGAGGTTTGGGGCCGCCCTCCACGCAGCTCCCTGGGGTCACAGGTGATCCCTTGCAGGGGGAAGTCCGCTAATTACCTGATCTGTGCTGGGTGAGGCACTAGATGCTACCTGCATTTCCAGCCCAACACCCGCCTTTCCCCGGCAGCCTGCACTACGAGACACTCGGGGAAGACACAAGGAGGGCTCCTAGGAGATCCCAGGCGCTGCAGACTGAGGACGGAACCTCGCCACAATCAGAATTCCGGAAGCGGCCGAGTTGAATGGGGAGGTTTTTTGCCGCCCTCCACGCAGCTCCCTGGTGTCACAGGTGTTCCCTTGTAGGGGGAATTCCGCTAGATACCTGATTTGTGCAGGGGGAGGCACTAGATGCTACCTTCATTTCCAGCCCAACCCCCGCCTTTCCCTGGCCGCCCGCACTACGAGAAACTCGGAGAAGACACGCGGAGGGCTCCTAGGAGATCCCAGGAGCTGCAGAGAGAGTACGGAACTTCGCCACACACAGAATTCCGGAACGCCTCCGAGTGGGTTGGGGAGGTTTGGGTCCGCCCACCACGCAGCTGCCTGGTGTCACAGGTGTTCCCTGGCAGGGGGATGTCAGCTATTTTCCTGATCTGTGCAGGGGGAGGCACAAGATGCTACCTGCATTTCCAGCCAAACCCCCGCCTTTCGCCGGCAGCCCGCACTACGAGACAATCGGGGAAGACACGCGGAGTGCTCCTAGGTTATCCCAGGCGCCGCAAACAGTGGACTGAACCTCCCCACACTCAGAATTCCGGAACGAGGCCGAGTGGGTTGGGGAGGTTTGGGGCCGCCCCCCACGCAGCTGCCTGGTGTCACTGGTGTTCCCTGGCAGGGGGAAGTCCGCTAATTACCTGATCTGTGCAGGGGGAGGCACTAGATGCTACCTGCATTTCCAGCCCAATCCCCGCATTTCCCCTGCAGTACGCACTAAAAACACTCTTAGAAGACACGCGGAGGGCTCCTAGAGATCCTAGGCGCTGCAGACAGAGGACAGAACCTCGCCAAACTCAGAATTCCGGAAGCGGCCAAGTTGATTGGGAGGTTTGATGCCGCCCTCCACGCAGCTGCCTGGTGTCACAGGAGTTCCCTGGCAGGAGGAAGTCCGCTAATTACCTGATCTGTGCAGGGGGAGGCACTAGATGCTACCTGCATTTCCAGCCCAACTACCGCCTTTCCCCGGAGGCCCGCACAAGGAGACATTCGTGGAAGACACGCGGAGGGCTCCTAGAACATCCCAGGCGCTGCAGACAGAGGACGGAACCTCGCCACACTCAGAATTCCGGAACGCGTCCGAGTGGGTTGGGGAGGTTTGGGGCCGCCCACCTCGCAGCTGCCTGGTGTCACAGTTGTTCCCTGGCAGGGGGATGTCCGCTAATTACCTGATCTGTGCAGGGGGAGGCACTAGATGCTACCTACATTTCCAGCCCAACCCCCGCATTTCCCCGGCAGCCCGCACTAGGAGACACACGGGGAAGAAACGCGGAGGGCTCCTAGGAAATCCCAGGCGCTGCAGACAGAGGACCGAACCTCCCTACAATTAGAATTCCAGAACGCGCCGAGTGGGTGGCGGAGGTTTTGGGCCGCCCTCCATGCAGCTGCATGGTGTCACAGGTGTTCCCAGGCAGGGGGAAGTCCGCTAATTACCTGATCTGTGCAGGGGGAGGCACTAGATGCTACCTGCATTTCCAGCCCAACCCCCGCCTTTCCCCGGCAGCACGCCCTAAAAACACTCGGAGAACACACGCGGAGGGCTCCTAGGAGATCCCAGGCGCTGCAGACAGAGGACGGAACCTCGCCACACTCAGAATTCCGGAAGCGGCCGAGTTGATTGGGGAGGTTTGTTGCCGCCCTCCACGAGGTTGCCGGGTGTCACAGGTGTTCCCTGGCAGGGCGAATTCCGCTAATTACCGGATCCGTACAGGGGGAGTCACTAGAATCTACCTGCATGTCCAGCAAAACCCCCGCACTTACCCGGCAGCCCGCACTATGAGACACTCGGGGAAGACACAAGGAGGGCTCCTAGGAGATCCCAGGCGCTGCAGACGGAGGATGGAACCTCGCCACACTCAGAATTCCGGAACGTGGCCGAGTGGGTGGGGGAGGTTTGTGGCCGCCCTCCACGCAGCTGCCTGGTGTCACAAGTGTTCCCTTGCAGGAGGAATTCTGCTAATTAACTGATCTGTGCAGGGGGACGCACTAGATGCTACCTGCATTTCCAGCCCAATAACCGCCTTTCCCCTACAGCCCGCACTATGAGACACTTGGGGAAGACACGCGGATGGCTCCTAGGAGATCCCAGGCGCTGCAGACAGAGGATGGAACCTCGCCACACTCAGAATTCCGGAACGTGGCCGAGTGGTTGGGGGAGGTTTGGGGCCGCCCTCCACGCAGATGCCTGGGGTCACAGGTGATCCCTTGCAGGGGGAAGTCCGCTAATTACCTGATCTGTGCTGGGTGAGGCACTACATGCTACCTGCATTTCCAGCCCAACACCCGCCTTTCCCCGGCAGCCTGCACTACGAGACACTCGGGGAAGACACAAGGAGGGCTCCTAGGAGATCCCAGGCGCTGCAGACGGAGGACGGACCCTCGCCACAATCAGAATTCCGGAAGCGGCCGAGTTGAATGGGGAGGTTTTTTGCCGCCCTCCACACAGCTCCCTGGTGTCACAGGTGTTCACTTGTAGGGGGAATTCCGCTAGTTACCTGATCTGTGCAGGGGGAGGCACTAGATGCTACCTTCATTTCCAGCCCAACCCCCGCATTTCCCTGGCCGCCCGCACTACGAGACAATCGGGGAAGACACGCGGAGTGCTCCTAGGAGATCCCAGGCACTATAGAGGGAGGACGGAACCTCGCCACACTCAGAATTCCGGAACGTGGCCGAGTGGGTGGGGGAGGTTTGTGGCCGCCCTCCACGCAGCTGCCTGGTGTCACAAGTGTTCCCTTGCAGGAGGAATTCTGCTAATTAACTGATCTGTGCAGGGGGACGCACTAGATGCTACCTGCATTTCCAGCCCAATAACCGCCTTTCCCCTACAGCCCGCACTATGAGACACTTGGGGAAGACACGCGGATGGCTCCTAGGAGATCCCAGGCGCTGCAGACAGAGGATGGAACCTCGCCACACTCAGAATTCCGGAACGTGGCCGAGTGGTTGGGGGAGGTTTGGGGCCGCCCTCCACGCAGCTGCCTGGGGTCACAGGTGATCCCTTGCAGGGGGAAGTCCGCTAATTACCTGATCTGTGCTGGGTGAGGCACTACATGCTACCTGCATTTCCAGCCCAACACCCGCCTTTCCCCGGCAGCCTGCACTACGAGACACTCGGGGAAGACACAAGGAGGGCTCCTAGGAGATCCCAGGCGCTGCAGACGGAGGACGGACCCTCGCCACAATCAGAATTCCGGAAGCGGCCGAGTTGAATGGGGAGGTTTTTTGCCGCCCTCCACACAGATCCCTGGTGTCACAGGTGTTCACTTGTAGGGGGAATTCCGCTAGTTACCTGATCTGTGCAGGGGGAGGCACTAGATGCTACCTTCATTTCCAGCCCAACCCCCGCATTTCCCTGGCCGCCCGCACTACGAGACAATCGGGGAAGACACGCGGAGTGCTCCTAGGTGATCCCAGGCGCCGCAAACAGTGGACTGAACCTCCCCACACTCAGAATTCCGGAACGCGGCCTAGTGGGTGTGGGAGGATTGGGGCCGCCCCCCACGCAGCTGCCTGGTGTCACTGGTGTTCCCTGGCAGGGGGAAGTCCGCTAATTACCTGATCTGTCCAGGGGGGGGCACTAGATGCTACCTGCATTTCCAGCCCAACCCCCGCCTTTCCCCGGCAGCCCGCACTACGAGAAACTCGGAGAAGACACGCGGAGGGCTCCTAGGAGATCCCAGGAGCTGCAGAGAGAGTACGGAACTTCGCCACACTCAGAATTCCGGAACGCGGCCGAGTGAGTTGGGGAGGATTGGGGCCGCCTTCCACGCAGCTGCCTGGTGTCACAGGTGTTCCCTGGCAGGGGGATGTCAGCTATTTACCTGATCTGTGCAGTTGGAGGCACTAGATGCTACCTGCATTTCCAGCCCAACCCCCGCCTTTCGCCGGCAGCCCGCACGAGGAGACACTCGGGGAAGACACGCGGATGGCTCCTAGGAGTTCCCAGGCGCTGCAGACCGAGGACGGAACCTCGCCACACTCAGAATTCCGGAACGCGGCCGAGTGGGTTGGGGAGGATTGGGGCCGCCCTCCACGCAGCTGCCTGGTGTCACTGGTGTTCCCTGGCAGGGGGAAGTCCGCTAATTACCTGATCTGTGCAGGGGGAGGCACTAGATGCTACCTGCATTTCCAGCCCAATCCCCTCATTTCCCCTGCAGTACGCACTAAAAGACACTCTTAGAAAACACGCGGAGGGCTCCTAGAGATCCTAGGCGCTGCAGACAGAGGACAGAACCTCGCCAAACTCAGAATTCCGGAAGCGGCCTAGTTGATTGGGAGGTTTGATGCCGCCCTCCACGAAGCTGCCTGGTGTCACAGGAGTTCCCTGGCAGGAGGAAGTCCGCTAATTACCTTATCTGTGCAGGGGGAGGCACTAGATGCTACCTGAATTTCCAGCCCAACCACCGCCTTTCCCCGGAGGCCCGCACTAGGAGACACTCGTGGAAGACACGCGGAGGGCTCCTAGAACATCCCAGGCGCTGCAGACAGAGGACGGAACCTCGCCACACTCAGAATTCCGGAACGCGGCCGAGTGGGTTGGGGAGGTTTCGGGCCGCCCTCCACGCAGCTGCCTGTTGTCACTGGTGTTCCCTGGCAGGGGGAATTCCGCTAATTACCGGATCCGAACAGGGGGAGTCACTAGAATCTACCTGCATGTCCAGACCAACCCCCGAATTTCCCCGGCAGTCCGCACTACGAGACAATCGGGGAAGACACGCGGAGGGCTCCTAGGAGATCCCAGGCGCTACAGAGGGAGGACGGAACCTCGCCACACTCAGAATTCCGGAACGAGGCCGAGTGGGTGGGGGAGGATTGGGGCCGCCCTCCACGCAGCTTCCTGGTGTCACAGGTGTTCCCTTGTAGGGGGAATTCCGCTAGTTACCTGATCTGTGCAGGGGGAGGCACTAGATGCTACCTGCATTTCCAGCCCAACCACCGCTTTCCCCGGAGGCCCGCACTAGGAGACACTCGTGGAAGACACGCGGAGGGCTCCTAGGAGATCCCAGGCGCTGCAGAAATAGGACGGAACCTCGCCACTCTCAGAATTCCGGAACGAGTCCGAGTGGGTGGGGGAGGTTTGGGGCCGCCCTCCACGCAGCTTCCTGGTGTCACAGGTGTTCCCTTGTAGCGGGAAGTCCGCTAATTACCTGATATGTGCAGGGGGAGGCACTAGATGCTACCTGCGTTTCCAGCACAACACCCGCCTTTCCCTGGCAGCCCGCATAATAGTCAATCGGAGAAGACAGGCTGAGGGCTCCTCGGAGATCCCAGGCGCTGCAGACAGGGGATGGAACCTCGCCACACTTGAATTCAAGTAAGTGGCCGAGTGGATGGGGGAGTTTTGGGACTGCCCTCCACGCAGCTGCCTGGTGTCACAGGTGTTCCCTGGCTGGGGGAAGTCCGCTAATTACCTGATCCGTCGAGGGGGAGGCACTAGATGCTACCTGCATTTCCAGCCCAACCCCCGCCTTTCCCCGGCCGCCCGCACTACGAGACACTCCGTGAAGACACGCGGAGGACTCCTAGGAAATCCCAGGCGCTGCAGACAGAGGACTGAACCTCCCCACAATGAGAGTTCCAGAACGGGCCGAGTGGGTGGCGGAGGTTTGGGGCTGCCTTCCATGCAGCTGCCTGGTGTCACTGGTGTTCCCTGGCAGGGGGAAGTCCGCTAATTACCTGATCTGTGCAGGGGGAGGCACTAGATGCTACCTGCATTTCCAGCCCAACCCCCGCCTTTCCCCGGCAGCACGCCCTAAAAACACTCGGAGAAGACACGCGGAGGGCTCCTAGGAGATCCCAGGCTCTGCAGACAGAGGACGGAACCTCGCCACACTCAGAATTCCGGAAGCGGCCGAGTTGATTGGGGAGGTTTGATGCCGCCCTCCACGCAGCTGCCTGGTGTCACCGGAGTTCCCTGGCAGGAGGAAGTCCGCTAACTACCTGATCTGTGCAGGGGGAGGCACTAGATGCTACCTGCATTTCCAGCCCAACCACCGCCTTTCCCCGGAGGCCCGCACTAGGAGACACTCGTGGAAGACACGCGGAAGGCTCCTAGGAGATCCCAAGCGCTGCAGACAGAAGACGGAACCTCGCCACACTCAGAATTCCGGAACGCGTCCGAGTGGGTTGGGGAGGTTTGGGGCCGCCCACCTCGCAGCTGCCTGGTGTCACAGGTGTTCCCTGGCAGGGGGATGTCCGCTAATTACCTGATTTGTGCAGGGGGAGTCACTAGATGCTACCTGCATTTCCAGCCCTACCCCCGCATTTCCCGGCAGCCCGCACTAGGAGACACTCGGGGAAGAAACGCGGAGGGCTCCTAGGAGATCCCAGGTGCTGCAGACAGAGGACCGAACCTCCCCACAATTAGAATTCCGGAACGCGGCCGAGTGGGTTGGGGAGGATTGGGGCCGCCCTCCACGCAGATGCATGGTGTCACAAGTGTTCCTTGGCAGGAGGAAGTCCGCTAATTACATGATCTGTGTAGGGGTAGGCACTAGATGCTACCTGCATTTCCAGCCCAACCCCAGCAGTTCCCAGGCAGCACGCACTAGGAGACACTCGGGGAAGACACGAGGAGGGCTCCTAGGAGATCCCAGGCGCTGCAAACAGAGGACGGAACTTCGCCACACTCAGAATTCCGGAACGTGGCCGAGTGGGTGGGGGAGGTTTGGGGCCGCCCTCCACGCAGCTGCCTGGTGTCACAGGTGTTCCCTGGCAGGGGGAAGTCAGCTAAATACCTGATCTGTGCAGGGGGAGGCAATAGATGCTACAGGCATTTCCAGCACAACACCCGCTTTCAACGGCAACCCGCACTATGAGACACTTGGGGAAGACAAGCGGAGTGCTCCTAGGAGATCCCAGGCCCCGCAAACTGAGGACTGAACCTCCCCACAATGAGAATTCCAGAACGCGCCAAGTGGATGGGGGAGGTTTGGGGCCGCCACCATGCAGCTGCATGGTGTCACAGGTGTTCCCTTGTAGGGGGAAGTCCGCTAATTACCTGATCTGTGCAGGGGGAGGCACTAGATGCTACCTGCATTTCCAGCCAAACCACCGCCTTTCCCCGGAGGCCCGCACTAGGAGACACTCGTGGAAGACACGCGGAGGGCTCCTAGGAGATCCCAGGCTCTGCAGACATAGGACGGAACCTCGCCACACTCAGAATTCCGGAACGTGGCCGAGTCGGTGAGGGAGGTTTGGGGCCGCCCTCCACGCAGCTGCCTGGGGTCACAGGTGATCACTTGCAGGGGGAAGTCCGCTAATTATCTGATCTGTGCTGGGTGAGGCACTAGATGCTACCTGCATTTCCAGCCCAACCCCCGCCTTTCCCCTGGCAGCCCGCAGTAGGAAACACTCGGGGAAGACAAGCAGAGTGCTCCTAAGAGATCCCAGGCGCCGCAAACAGAGGCATGAATCTCCCAACAATGAGAATTCCAGAAAGCAGCCCAGTAGGTGGGGGAGGTTTGGGGCCGCCCCTCATGCAGCTGCCTGGTGTCACAGGTGTTCCCTGGCAGGATGAAGTCCGCTAATTACCTGATCTGTGCAGGGGGAGGCACTAGATGCTACCTGCATTTCCAGGCCAACCCCCGCCTTTCCCTGGCAGCCCGCACTACGAGACACTCGGGGAAGACACTCGGAGGGCTCCTAGGAGATCCCAGGCGCTGCAGAGAGAGGACGGAACCTCGTCACACTCAGAATTCCGGAACGCGGCCGAGTGGGTTGGGGAGGTTTCGGGCCGCCCTCCACGCAGCTGCCTGTTGTCACTGGTGTTCCCTGGCAGGGGGAATTCCGCTAATTACCGGATCCGTACAGGGGGAGTCACTAGAATCTACCTGCATGTCCAGACCAACCCCCGAATTTCCCCGGCAATCCGCACTACGAGACAATCGGGGAAGACACGCGGAGGGCTCCTAGGAGATCCCAGGCGCTACAGAGGGAGGACGGAACCTCGCCACACTCAGAATTCCGGAACGTGGCCGAGTGGGTGGGGGAGGATTGGGGCCGCCCTCCACGCAGCTGCCTGGAGTCACAAGTGTTCCCTTGCAGGAGGAAGTCTGCTAATTAACTGATCTGTGCAGGGGGACGCACTAGATGCTACCTGCATTTCCAGCCCAATAACCGACTTTCCCCTACAGCCCGCACTATGAGACACTTGGGGAAGACACCCGGATGGCTCCTAGGAGATCCCAGGCGCTGCAGACTGAGGACGGAACCTCGCCACAATCAGAATTCCGGAAGCGGCCGAGTTGAATGGGGAGGTTTTTTGCCGCCCTCCACGCAGCTTCCTGGTGTCACAGGTGTTCCCTTGTAGGGGGAATTCCGCTAGTTACCTGATCTGTGCAGGGGGAGGCACTAGATGCTACCTGCATTTCCAGCCCAACCACCGCCTTTCCCCGGAGGCCCGCACTAGGAGACACTCGTGGAAGACACGCGGAGGGCTCCTAGGAGATCCCAGGCGCTGCAGAAATAGGACGGAACCTCGCCACACTCAGAATTCCGGAACGAGTCCGAGTGGGTGGGGGAGGTTTGGGGCCGCCCTCCACGTAGCTTCCTGGTGTCACAGGTGTTCCCTTGTAGCGGGAAGTCCGCTAATTACCTGATCTGTGCAGGGGGAGGCACTACATGCTACCTGCGTTTCCAGCACAACCCCCGCCTTTCCCTGGCAGCCCGCATAATAGTCAATCGGAGAAGACAGGCTGAGGGCTCCTCGGAGATCCCAGGCGCTGCAGACAGGGGATGGAACCTCGCCACACTTGAATTCAAGTAAGTGGCCGAGTGGATGGGGGAGATTTGGGACTGCCCTCCACGGAGCTGCCTGGTGTCACAGGTGTTCCCTGGCAGGGGGAAGTCCGCTAATTACCTGATCTGTGCAGGGGGAGGCACTAGATGCTACCTGCATTTCCAGCCCAACCCCCGCCTTTCTCCGGCCGCCCGCACTACGAGACACGCCGGGAAGACACACGGAGGGCTCCTAGGAAATCCCAGGCGCTGCAGACAGAGGACTGAACCTCCCCACAATGAGAGTTCCAGAACGGGCCGAGTGGGTTTCGGAGGTTTCGGGCCGCCTTCCATGCAGCTGCCTGGTGTCACAGGTGTTCCCTGGCAGGGGGAAGTCCGCTAATTACCTGATCTGTGCAGGGGGAGGCACTAGATGCTACCTGCATTTCCAGCCCAACCCCCGCCTTTCCCCGGCAGCACGCCCTAAAAACACTCGGAGAAGACACGCGGAGGGCTCCTAGGAGATCCCAGGCGCTGCAGACAGAGGACGGAACCTCGCCACACTCAGAATTCCGGAAGCGGCCGAGTTGATTGGGGAGGTTTGATGCCGCCCTCCACGCAGCTGCCTGGTATCACAGGAGTTCCCTGGCAGGAGGAAGTCCGCTAATTACCTGATCTGTGCAGGGGGAGGCACTAGATGCTACCTGCATTTCCAGCCCAACCACCGCCTTTCCCCGGAGGCCCGCACTAGGAGACACTCGTAGAAGACACGCGGAGGGCTCCTAGGAGATCCCAAGCGCTGCAGACAGAAGACGGAACCTCGCCACACTCAGAATTCCGGAACGCGTCCGAGTGGTTTGGGGAGGTTTGGGGCCGCCCACCTCGCAGCTGCCTGGTGTCACAGGTGTTCCCTGGCAGGGGGATGTCCGCTAATTACCTGATTTGTGCAGGGGGAGGCACTAGATGCTACCTGCATTTCCAGCCCTAACCCCGCATTTCCCCGGCAGCCCGCACTAGGAGACACTCGGGGAAGAAACGCGGAGGGCTCCTAGGAGATCCCAGGCTCTGCAGACAGAGGACCGAACCTCCCCACAATTAGAATTCCGGAACGCGGCCGAGTGGGTTGGGGAGGATTGGGGCCGCCCTCCACGCAGATGCATGGTGTCACAAGTGTTCCTTGGCAGGAGGAAGTCCGCTAATTACATGATCTGTGTAGGGGTAGGCACTAGATGCTACCTGCATTTCCAGCCCAACCCCAGCAGTTCCCAGGCAGCACGCACTAGGAGACACTCGGGGAAGACACGCGGAGGGCTCCTAGGAGATCCCAGGCGCCGCAAACTGAGGACTGAACCTCCCCACAATGAGAATTCCAGAACGCGCCGAGTGGCTGGGGGAGGTTTGGGGCCGCCACCATGCAGCTGCATGGTGTCACAAGTGTTCCCTTGTAGGGGGAAGTCCGCTAATTACCTGATCTGTGCAGGGGGAGGCACTAGATGCTACCTGCATTTCCAGCCAAACCACCGCCTTTCCCCGGAGGCCCGCACTAGGAGACACTCGTGGAAGACACGCGGAGGGCTCCTAGGAGATCCCAGGCTCTGCAGAAATAGGACGGAACCTCGCCAATCTCAGAATACCCGAACGAGTCCGAGTGGGTGGGGGAGGTTTGGGACCGCCCTCCACGCAGCTGCCTGGTGTCACAGGTGTTCCCTGGCTGGGGGAAGTTCGCTAATTACCTGATCCGTCCAAGGGCAGGCACTAGATGCTACCTGCATTTCCAGAACAACCCCCGCCTTTCCCCGGCCGCCCGCACTAGGAGACTCTTGGGGAAGACACGCGGATGGCTCCTAGGAGATCCCAGGCGCTGCAGACAGAAGATGTAACCTCGCCACACTCAGAATTCCGGAACGTGGCCGAGTCGGTGGGGGAGGTTTGGGGCCGCCATCCACGCAGCTGCCTGGGGTCACAGGTGATCACTTGCAGGGGGAAGTCCGCTAATTACCTGATCTGTGCTGGGTGAGGCACTAGATGCTACCTGCATTTCCAGCCCAACCTCCGCCTTTCCCTGGCAGCCCGCAGTAGGAAACACTCGGGGAAGACAAGCAGAGTGCTCCTAAGAGATCCGAGGCGCCGCAAACAGAGGCCTGAATCTCCCAACAATGAGAATTCCAGAAAGCAGCCCAGTAGGTGGGGGAGGTTTGGGGCCGCACCTCATGCAGCTGCCTGGTGTCACAGGTGTTCCCTGGCAGGATGAAGTCCGCTAATTACCTGATCTGTGCAGGGGGAGGCACTAGATGCTACCTGCATTTCCAGGCCAACCCCCGCCTTTCCCTGGCAGCCCGCACTACGAGACACTCGGGGAAGACACTCGGAGGGCTCCTAGGAGATCCCAGGCGCTGCAGAGAGAGGACGGAACCTCGCCACACGCAGAATTCCGGAACGCGGCCGAGTGGGTTGGGGAGGTTTGGGGCCGCCCCCCACGCAGCTGTCTGGTGTCACTGGTGTTCCCTGGCAGGGGGAAGTCCGCTAATTACCTGATCTGTCCAAGGAGGGGCACTAGATGCTACCTGCATTTCCAGCCCAACCCCCGCCTTTCCCCGGCAGCCCGCACTACGAGAAACTCGGGGAACACACTCCGAGAGCTCCTAGGAGATCCCAGGAGCTGCAAACAGAGGACGGAACTTCGCCACACTCAGAATTCCGGAACGTGGCCGAGTGGGTGGGGGAGGTTTGGGGCCGCCCTCCACGCAGCTGCCTGGTGTCACAGGTGTTCCCTGGCAGGGGGAAGTCAGCTAATTACCTGATCTGTGCAGGGGGAGGCAATAGATGCTACAGGCATTTCCAGCACAACACCCGCTTTCAACGGCAACCCGCACTATGAGACACTTGGGGAAGACAAGCGGAGTGCTCCTAGGAGATCCCAGGCCCCGCAAACTGAGGACTGAACCTCCCCACAATGAGAATTCCAGAACGCGCCGAGTGGATGGGGGAGGTTTGGGGCCGCCACCATGCAGCTGCATGGTGTCACAGGTGTTCCCTTGTAGGGGGAAGTCCGCTAATTACCTGATCTGTGCAGGGGGAGGCACTAGATGCTACCTGCATTTCCAGCCAAACCACCGCCTTTCCCCGGAGGCCCGCACTAGGAGACACTCGTGGAAGACACGCGGAGGGCTCCTAGGAGATCCCAGGCTCTGCAGAAATAGGACGGAACCTCGCCAAACTCAGAATACCGGAACGAGTCCGAGTGGGTGGGGGAGGTTTGGGACCGCCCTCCACGCAGCTGCCTGGTGTCACAGGTGTTCCCTGGCTGGGGGAAGTTCGCTAATTACCTGATCCGTCCAGGGGCAGGCACTAGATGCTACCTGCATTTCCAGAACAACCCCCGCCTTTCCCCGGCCGCCCGCACTAGGAGACTCTTGGGGAAGACACGCGGATGGCTTCTAGGAGATCCCAGGTTCTGCAGAGGGAGTACGGAACTTCGCCACACTGAGAATTCCGGAACGCCTCCGAGTGGGTTGGGGAGGTTTGGGTCCGCCCAACACGCAGCTGCCTGGTGTCACAGGTGTTCCCTGGCAGGGGGATGTCAGCTAATTACCTGATCTGTGCTGGGTGAGGCACTAGATGCTACCTGCATTTCCAGCCCAACCCCCGCCTTTCCCTGGCAGCCCGCACTACGAGACACTCGGGGAAGACACTCGGAGTGCTCCTAGGAGATCCCAGGCGCTGCAGAGAGAGGACGGAACCTCGTCACACTCAGAATTCCGGAACGCGGCCGAGTGGGTTGGGGAGGTTTCGGGCCGCCCTCCACGCAGCTGCCTGTTGTCACTGGTGTTCCCTGGCAGGGGGAATTCCGCTAATTACCGGATCCGTACAGGGGGAGTCACTAGAATCTACCTGCATGTCCAGACCAACCCCCGAATTTCCCCGGCAGTCCGCACTACGAGACAATCGGGGAAGACACGCTGAGGGCTCCTAGGAGATCCCAGGCGCTACAGAGGGAGGACGGAACCTCGCCACACTCAGAATTCCGGAACGTGGCCGAGTGGGTGGGGGAGGATTGGGGCCGCCCTCCACGCAGCTGCCTGGTGTCACAAGTGTTCCCTTGCAGGAGGAAGTCTGCTAATTAACTGATCTATTCAGGGGGACGCACTAGATGCTACCTGCATTTCCAGCCCAATAACCGACTTTCCCCTACAGCCCGCACTATGAGACACTTGGGGAAGACACCCGGATTGCTCCTAGGAGATCCCAGGCGCTGCAGACTGAGGACGGAACCTCGCCACAATCAGAATTCCGGAAGCGGCCGAGTTGAATGGGGAGGTTTTTTGCCGCCCTCCACACAGCTTCCTGGTGTCACAGGTGTTCCCTTGTAGGGGGAATTCCGCTAGTTACCTGATCTGTGCAGGGGGAGGCACTAGATGCTACCTGCATTTCCAGCCCAACCACCGCCTTTCCCCGGAGGCCCGCACTAGGAGACACTCGTGGAAGACACGCGGAGGGCTCCTAGGAGATCCCAGGCGCTGCAGACATAGGACGGAACCTCGCCACACTCAGAATTCCGGAACGAGTCCGAGTGGGTGGGGGTGTTTTGGGGCCGCCCTCCACGCAGCTTCCTGGTGTCACAGGTGTTCCCTTGTAGCGGGAAGTCCGCTAATTACCTGATCTGTGCAGGGGGAGGCACTAGATGCTACCTGCGTTTCCAGCACAACCCCCGCCTTTCCCTGGCAGCCCGCATAATAGTCAATGGGAGAAGACAGGCTGAGGGCTCCTCGGAGATCCCAGGCGCTGCAGACAGGGGATGGAACCTCGCCACACTTGAATTCAAGTAAGTGGCCGAGTGGATGGGGGAGTTTTGGGACTGCCCTCCACGCAGCTGCCTGGTGTCACAGGTGTTCCCTGGCTGGGGGAAGTCCGCTAATTACCTGATCCGTCGAGGGGGAGGCACTAGATGCTACCTGCATTTCCAGCCCAACCCCCGCCTTTCCCCGGCAGCACGCCCTAAAAGCACTCGGAGAAGACACGCGGAGGGCTCCTAGGAGATCCCAGGCGCTGCAGACAGAGGACGGAACCTCGCCACACTCAGAATTCCGGAAGCGGCCGAGTTGATTTGGGAGGTTTGATGCCGCCCTCCACGCAGCTGCCTGGTGTCACAGGTGTTCCCTGGCAGGGGGATGTCCGCTAATTACCTGATTTGTGCAGGGGGAGGCACTAGATGCTACCTGCATTTCCAGCCCTACCCCCGCATTTCCCCGGCAGCCCGCACTAGGAGACACTCGGGGAAGAAACGCGGAGGGCTCCTAGGAGATCCCAGGTTCTGCAGAGGGAGTACGGAACTTCGCCTCACTGAGAATTCCGGAACGCCTCCGAGTGGTTTGGGGAGGTTTGGGTCCGCCCAACACGCAGCTGCCTGGTGTCACAGGTGTTCCCTGGCAGGGGGATGTCAGCTATTTACCTGATCTCTGCAGGGGGAGGCACTAGATGCTACCTGCATTTCCAGCCCAACCCCCGCCTTTCACCTACAGCCCGCACTATGAGACTCTTGGGGAAGACACGCGGATGGCTCCTAGGAGATCCCAGGCGCTGCAGACAGAAGATGGAACCTCGCCACACTCAGAATTCCGGAACGTGGCCGAGTCGGTGAGGGAGGTTTGGGGCCGCCCTCCACGCAGCTGCCTGGGGTCACAGGTGATCACTTGCAGGGGGAAGTCCGCTAATTACCTGATCTGTGCTGGGTGAGGCACTAGATGCTACCTGCATTTCCAGCCCAACCCCCGCCTTTCCCCGGCAGCCCGCAGTAGGAAACACTCGGGGAAGACAAGCAGAGTGCTCCTAAGAGATCCCAGGCGCCGCAAACAGAGGCCTGAATCTCCCAACAATGAGAATTCCAGAAAGCAGCCCAGTAGGTGGGGGAGGTTTGGGGCCGCCCCTCATGCAGCTGCCTGGTGTCACAGGTGTTCCCTGGCAGGATGAAGTCCGCTAATTACCTGATCTGTGCAGGGGGAGGCACTAGATGCTACCTGCATTTCCAGGCCAACCCCCGCCTTTCCCTGGCAGCCCGCACTACGAGACACTCGGGGAAGACACTCGGAGGGCTCCTAGGAGATCCCAGGCGCTGCAGAGAGAGGACGGAACCTCGTCACACTCAGAATTCCGGAACGCGGCCGAGTGGTTTGGGGAGGTTTCGGGCCGCCCTCCACGCAGCTGCCTGTTGTCACTGGTGTTCCCTGGCAGGGGGAATTCCGCTAATTACCGGATCCGTACAGGGGGAGTCACTAGAATCTACCTGCATGTCCAGACCAACCCCCGAATTTCCCCGGCAGTCCGCACTACGAGACAATCGGGGAAGACACGCGGAGGGCTCCTAGGAGATCCCAGGCGCTACAGAGGGAGGACGGAACCTCGCCACACTCAGAATTCCGGAACGTGGCCGAGTGGGTGGGGGAGGATTGGGGCCGCCCTCCACGCAGCTGCCTGGTGTCACAAGTGTTCCCTTGCAGGAGGAAGTCTGCTAATTAACTGATCTGTGCAGGGGGACGCACTAGATGCTACCTGCATTTCCAGCCCAACCCCCGCATATCCCCGGCAGCCCGCACTAGGAAACACTCGGGGAAGACACGCGGAGGGCTCCTAGGAAATCCCAGGCGCTGCAGACAGACGATGGAACCTCGCCACACTCAGAATTCCGGAACGTGGCCGAGGGTGTGGGGGAGGTTTGGGGCCGCCCACCACGCAGCTGCCTGGGGTCACAGGTGATCCCTTGCAGGGGGAAGTCCACTAATTACCTGATCTGTGCTGGGTGAGGCACTAGATGCTACCTGCATTTCCAGCCCAACCCCCGCATATCCCCGGCAGCCCGCACTAGGAAACACTCGGGGAAGACACGCGGAGGGCTCCTAGGAAATCCCAGGCGCTGCAGACAGAGGACGGAACCTCGTCACACTCAGAATTCCGGAACGCGGCCGAGTGGTTTGGGGAGGTTTCGGGCCGCCCTCCACGCAGCTGCCTGTTGTCACTGGTGTTCCCTGGCAGGGGGAATTCCGCTAATTACCGGATCCGTACAGGGGGAGTCACTAGAATCTACCTGCATGTCCAGACCAACCCCCGAAATTCCCCGGCAGTCCGCACTACGAGACAATCGGGGAAGACACGCGGAGGGCTCCTAGGAGATCCCAGGCGCTACAGAGGGAGGACGGAACCTCGCCACACTCAGAATTCCGGAACGTGGCCGAGTGGGTGGGGGAGGATTGGGGCCGCCCTCCACGCAGCTGCCTGGTGTCACAAGTGTTCCCTTGCAGGAGGAAGTCTGCTAATTAACTGATCTGTGCAGGGGGACGCACTAGATGCTACCTGCATTTCCAGCCCAACCCCCGCATATCCCCGGCAGCCCGCACTAGGAAACACTCGGGGAAGACACGCGGAGGGCTCCTAGGAAATCCCAGGCGCTGCAGACAGAGGATGGAACCTCGCCACACTCAGAATTCCGGAACGTGGCCGAGGGTGTGGGGGAGGTTTGGGGCCGCCCTCCACGCAGCTGCCTGGGGTCACAGGTGATCCCTTGCAGGGGGAAGTCCACTAATTACCTGATCTGTGCTGGGTGAGGCACTAGATGCTACCTGAATTTCCAGCCCAACCCACGCCTTTCCCCGGCAGACCGCAGTAGGAGAAACTCGGGGAAGACAAGCAGAGTGCTCCTAGGAGATCCCAGGCGCCGCAAACAGAGGCCTGAATCTCCCAACAATGAGAATTCCAGAAAGCGGCCCAGTTGGTGGGGGAGGTTTGGGGCCGCCTCTCATGCAGCTGCCTGGTGTCACAGTTGTTCCCTGGCAGGATGAAATCCGCTAATTACCTGATCTGTGCAGGGGGAGGCACTAGATGCTACCTGCATTTCCAGGCCAACCGCCGCATTTCCCTGGCATCCCGCACTACGAGACACTCGGGGAAGACACTCGGAGGGCTCCTAGGAGATCCCAGGCACTGCAGAGAGAGGACGGAACCTCGCCACACTCAGAATTCCGGAACGCGGCCGAGTGGGTTGGGGAGGATTGGGGCCGCCCTCCACGCAGATGCATGGTGTCACAAGTGTTCCTTGGCAGGAGGAAGTCCGCTAATTACATGATCTGTGTAGGGGTAGGCACTAGATGCTACCTGCATTTCCAGCCCAACCCCAGCAGTTCCCAGGCAGCACGCACTAGGAGACACTCGGGGAAGACACGCGGAGGGCTCCTAGGAGATCCCAGGCGCTGCAAACAGAGGACGGAACTTCGCCACACTCAGAATTCCGGAACGTGGCCGAGTGGGTGGGGGAGGTTTGGGGCCGCCCTCCACGCAGCTGCCTGGTGTCACAGGTGTTCCCTGGCAGGGGAAGTCAGCTAATTACCTGATCTGTGCAGGGGGAGGCAATAGATGCTACAGGCATTTCCAGCACAACACCCGCTTTCAACGGCAACCCGCACTATGAGACACTTGGGGAAGACAAGCGGAGTGCTCCTAGGAGATCCCAGGCCCCGCAAACTGAGGACTGAACCTCCCCACAATGAGAATTCCAGAACGCGCCGAGTGGATGGGGGAGGTTTGGGGCCGCCACCATGCAGCTGCATGGTGTCACAGGTGTTCCCTTGTAGGGGGAAGTCCGCTAATTACCTGATCTGTGCAGGGGGAGGCACTAGATGCTACCTGCATTTCCAGCCAAACCACCGCCTTTCCCCGGAGGCCCGCACTAGGAGACACTCGTGGAAGACACGCGGAGGGCTCATAGGTGATCCCAGGCTCTGCAGACTTAGGACGGAACCTCGCCAATCTCAGAATACCGGAACGAGTCCGAGTGGGTGGGGGAGGTTTGGGACCGCCCTCCACGCAGCTGCCTGGTGTCACAGGTGTTCCCTGGCTGGGGGAAGTTCGCTAATTACCTGATCCGTCCAGGGGCAGGCACTAGATGCTACCTGCATTTCCAGAACAACCCCCGCCTTTCCCCGGCCGCCCGCACTAGGAGACTCTTGGGGAAGACACGCGGATGGCTCCTAGGAGATCCCAGGTTCTGCAGAGGGAGTACGGAACTTCGCCACACTGAGAATTCCGGAACGCCTCCGAGTGGGTTGGGGAGGTTTGGGTCCGCCCAACACGCAGCTGCCTGGTGTCACAGGTGTTCCCTGGCAGGGGGATGTCAGCTACTTACCTGATCTCTGCAGGGGGAGGCACTAGATGCTACCTGCATTTCCAGCCCAACCCCCGCCTTTCCCCTACAGCCCGCACTATGAGACTCTTGGGGAAGACACGCGGATGGCTCCTAGGAGATCCCAGGCGCTGCAGACAGAAGATGGAACCTCGCCACACTCAGAATTCCGGAACGTGGCCGAGTCGGTGGGGGAGGTTTGGGGCCGCCCTCCACGCAGCTGCCTGGGGTCACAGGTGATCACTTGCAGTGGGAAGTCCGCTAATTACCTGATCTGTGCTGGGTGAGGCACTAGATGCTACCTGCATTTCCAGCCCAACCCCCGCATTTCCCCGGCAGCCCGCACTAGGAGACACTCGGGGAAGACACGCGGAGGGCTCCTAGGAGATCCCAGGCGCTACAGAGGGAGGACGGAACCTCGCCACACTCAGAATTCCGGAACGTGCCCGAGTGGGTGGGGGAGGTTTGGGGCCGCCCTCCACGCAGCTGCCTGGTGTCACAAGTGTTCCCTTGCAGGAGGAATTCTGCTAATTAACTGATCTGTGCAGGGGGACACACTAGATGCTACCTGCATTTCCAGCCCAATAACCGCATTTCCCCTACAGCCCGCACTATGAGACACTTGGGGAAGACACGCGGAGGGCTCCTAGGATATCCCAGGCACTGCAGACAGAGGATGGAACCTCGCCAAACTCAGAATTCCGGAACGTGGCCGAGGGTGTTGGGGAGGTTTGGGGCCGCCCTCCACGCAGCTGCCTGGGGTCACAGGCGATCCCTTGCAGGGGGAAGTCCACTAATTACCTGATCTGTGCTGGGTGAGGCACTAGATGCTACCTGCATTTCCAGCCCAACACACGCCTTTCCCCGGCAGACCGCAGTAGGAGAAACTCGGGGAAGACAAGCAGAGTGCTCCTAGGAGATCCCAGGCACCGCAAACAGAGGCCTGAATCTCCCAACAATGAGAATTCCAGAAAGTGGCCCAGTTGGTGGGGGAAGTTTGGGGCCGCCCCTCATGCAGCTGCCTGGTGTCACAGTTGTTCCCTGGCAGGATGAAGTCCGCTAATTACCTGATCTGTGCAGGGGGAGGCACTAGATGCTACCTGCATTTCCAGGCCAACCGCCGCATTTCCCTGGCATCCCGCACTACGAGACACTCGGGGAAGACACTCGGAGGGCTCCTAGGAGATCCCAGGCACTGCAGAGAGAGGACGGAACCTCGCCACACTCAGAATTCCGGAACGCGGCCAAGTGGGTGGGGGAGGATTGGGGCCGCCCTCCACGCAGATGCATGGTGTCACAAGTGTTCCTTGGCAGGAGGAAGTCCGCTAATTTCATGATCTGTGTAGGGGTAGGCACTAGATGCTACCTGCATTTCCAGCCCAACCCCAGCAGTTCCCAGGCAGCACGCACTAGGAGACACTCGGGGAAGACACGCGGAGGGCTCCTAGGAGATCCCAGGCGCTGCAAACAGAGGACGGAACTTCGCCACACTCAGAATTCCGGAACGTGGCCGAGTGGGTGGGGGAGGTTTGGGGCCGCCCTCCACGCAGCTGCCTGGTGTCACAGGTGTTCCCTGGCAGGGGGAAGTCAGCTAATTACCTGATCTGTGCAGTGGGAGGCAATAGATGCTACAGGCATTTCCAGCACAACACCCGCTTTCAACAGCAACCCGCACTATGAGACACTTGGGGAAGACAAGCGGAGTGCTCCTAGGAGATCCCAGGCCCCGCAAACTGAGGACTGAACCTCCCCACAATGAGAATTCCAGAATGCGCCGAGTGGATGGGGGAGGTTTGGGGCCGCCACCATGCAGCTGCATGGTGTCACAGGTGTTCCCTTGTAGGGGGAAGTCCGCTAATTACCTGATCTGTTCAGGGGGAGGCACTAGATGCTACCTGCATTTCCAGCCAAACCACCGCCTTTCCCCGGAGGCCCGCACTAGGAGACACTCGTGGAAGACACGCGGAGGGCTCATAGGAGATCCCAGGCTCTGCAGACATAGGACGGAACCTCGCCAATCTCAGAATACCGGAACGAGTCCGAGTGGGTGGGGGAGGTTTGGGTCAGCCCACCACGCAGCTGCCTGGTGTCACAGGTGTTCCCTGGCAGGGGGATATCAGCTATTTTCCTGATCTGTGCAGGGGGAGGCACTAGATGCTACCTGCATTTCCAGCCCAACCCCCGGCTTTCCCCGGCAGCAGGCCCTAAAATCACTCTGAGAAGACACGCGGAGGCCTCCTAGGAGATCCCAGGCGCTGCAGATAGAGGACGGAACCTCGCCACACTCAGAATTCCGGAAGCGGCCGAGTTGATTGGGGAGGTTTATTGCCGCCCTCCACGCAGATTCCTGGTGTCACAGGTGTTCCCTTGTAGGGGGAATTCCACTAGTTACCTGATCTGTGCAGGGGGAGGCACTAGATGCTACCTGCATTTCCAACCCAACCACCGCCTTTCCCCGGAGGCCCGCACTAGGAGACACTCGTGTAAGACACGCGGAGGGCTCCTAGGAGATCCCAGGCGCTGCAGACATAGGACGGAACCTCGCCACACTCAGAATTCCGGAACGAGTCCGAGTGGGTGGGGGAGGTTTGGGGCCGCCCTCCACGCAGCTTCCTGGTGTCACAGGTGTTCCCTTGTAGCGGGAAGTCCGCTAATTACCTGATATGTGCAGGGGGAGGCACTAGATGCTACCTGCGTTTCCAGCACAACACCCGCCTTTCCCTGGCAGCCCGCATAATTGTCAATCTGAAAAGACAGGCTGAGGGCTCCTCGGAGATCCCAGGCGCTGCAGACAGGGGATGGAACCTCGCCACACTAGAATTCAAGAATGTGGCCGAGTGGATGGGGGAGTTTTGGGACCGCCCCCCACGCACCTGCCTGGTGTCACAGGTGTTCCCTGGCTGGGGGAAGTTCGCTAATTACCTGATTCGTCTAGGGGGAGGCACTAGATGCTACCTGCATTTCCAGCCCAACCCCCGCCTTTCTCCGGCCGCCCGCACTAGGAGACACTCGGGGAAGACACGCGGATGGCTCCTAGGAGATCCCAGGTTCTGCAGAGGGAGTACGGAACTTCGCCACACTGAGAATTCCGGAACGCCTCCGAGTGGGTTGGGGAGGTTTGGGTCCGCCCAACACGCAGCTGCCTGGTGTCACAGGTGTTCCCTGGCAGGGGGATGTCAGCTATTTACCTGATCTGTGCAGGGGGAGGCACTAGATGCTACCTGCATTTCCAGCCCAACCCCCGCCTTTCCCCTACAGCCCGCACTATGAGACTCTTGGGGAAGACACGCGGATGGCTCCTAGGAGATCCCAGGCGCTGCAGACAGAAGATGGAACCTCGCCACACTCAGAATTCCGGAACGTGGCCGAGTCGGTGGGGGAGGTTTGGGGCCGCCCTCCACGCAGCTGCCTGGGGTCACAGGTGACCACTTGCAGGGGGAAGTCCGCTAATTACCTGATCTGTGCTGGGTGAGTCACTAGATGCTACCTGCATTTCCAGCCCAACCCCCGCCTTTCCCCGGCAGCCCGCTGTAGGAAACACTCGGGGAAGACAAGCAGAGTGCTCCTAAGAGATCCCAGGAGCCGCAAACAGAGGCATGAATCTCCCAACAATGAGAATTCCAGAAAGCAGCCCAGTAGGTGGGGGAGGTTTGGGGCCGCCCCTCATGCAGCTGCCTGGTGTCACAGGTGTTCCCTGGCAGGATGAAGTCCGCTAATTACCTGATCTGTGCAGGGGGAGGCACTAGATGCTACCTGCATTTCCAGGCCAACCCCCGCCTTTCCCTGGCAGCCAGCACTACGAGACACTCGGGGAAGACACTCGGAGGGCTCCTAGGAGATCCCAGGCGCTGCAGAGAGAGGACGGAACCTCGCCACACTCAGAATTCCGGAACGCGGCCGAGTGGGTTGGGGAGGTTTGGGGCCGCCCTCCACGCAGCTGCCTGTTGTCACTGGTGTTCCCTGGCAGGGGGAATTCCGCTAATTACCGGATCCGTACAGGGGGAGTCACTAGAATCTACCTGCATGTCCAGCCCAACCCCCGAATTTCCCCGGCAGTCCGCACTACGAGACAATCGGGGAAGACACGCGGAGTACTCCTAGGTGATCCCAGGCGCCGCAAACAATGGACTGAACCTCCCCACACTCAGAATTCCGGAACGCGGCCGAGTGGGTTGGGGAGGTTTGGGGCCGCCCCCCACGCAGCTGTCTGGTGTCACTGGTGTTCCCTGGCAGGGGGAAGTCCGCTAATTACCTGATCTGTCCAAGGGGGGGCACTAGATGCTACCTGCATTTCCAGCACAACCCCCGCCTTTCCCCGGCAGCCCGCACTACGAGAAACTCAGGGAACACACTCCGAGAGATCCTAGGAGATCCCAGGAGCTGCAGAGAGAGGACGGATCTTCGCCACACTCAGAATTCCGGAACGCCTCCGAGTGGGTTGGGGAGGTTTGGGTCCGCCCACCACGCAGCTGCCTGGTGTCACAGGTGTTCCCTGGCAGGGGGATGTCAGCTATTTTCCTGATCTGTGCAGGGGGAGGCACTAGATGCTACCTGCATTTCCAGCCCAACCCCCGGCTTTCCCCGGCAGCACGCCCTAAAAACACTCTGAGAAGACACGCGGAGGCCTCCTAGGAGATCCCAGGCGCTGCAGATAGAGGACGGAACCTCGCCACACTCAGAATTCCGGAAGCGGCCGAGTTGATTGGGGAGGTTTTTTGCCGCCCTCCACGCAGCTTCCTGGTGTCACAGGTGTTCCCTTGTAGGGGGAATTCCGCTAGTTACCTGATCTGTGCAGGGGGAGGCACTAGATGCTACCTGCATTTCCAACCCAACCACCGCCTTTCCCCGGAGGCCCGCACTAGGAGACACTCGTGGAAGACACGCGGAGGGCTCCTAGGAGATCCCAGGCGCTGCAGACATAGGACGGAACCTCGCCACACTCAGAATTCCGGAACGAGTCCGAGTGGGTGGGGGAGGTTTGGGGCCGCCCTCCACGCAGCTTCCTGGTGTCACAGGTGTTCCCTTGTAGCGGGAAGTCCGCTAATTACCTGATATGTGCAGGGGGAGGCACTAGATGCTACCTGCGTTTCCAGCACAACACCCGCCTTTCCCTGGCAGCCCGCATAATAGTCAATCTGAAAAGACAGGCTGAGGGCTCCTCGGAGATCCCAGGCGCTGCAGACAGGGGATGGAACCTCGCCACACTAGAATTCAAGAATGTGGCCGAGTGGATGGGGGAGTTTTGGGACCGCCCCCCACGCACCTGCCTGGTGTCACAGGTGTTCCCTGGCTGGGGGAAGTTCGCTAATTACCTGATTCGTCCAGGGGGAGGCACTAGATGCTACCTGCATTTCCAGCCCAACCCCCACCTTTCTCCGGCCGCCCGCACTAGGAGACACTCGGGGAAGACACGCGGAGGGCTCCTAGGAAATCCCAGGCGCTGCAGACAGAGGACTGAACCTCCCCACAATGAGAATTCCAGAACGCGCCGAGTGGGTGGCGGAGGTTTGGGGCCGCCCTCCATGCAGCTGCATGGTGTCACAGGTGTTCTCTGGCAGGGGGAAGTCCGCTAATTACCTGATCTGTGCAGTGGGAAGCACTAGATGCTACCTGCATTTCCAGCCCAACCCCCGCCTTTCCCCTGCAGTACGCACTAAAAGACACTCTTAGAAGACACGCGGAGGGCTCCTAGAGCTCCCAGGCGCTGCAGACAGAGGACAGAACCTCGCCACACTCAGAATTCCGGAAGCGGCCGAGTTGATTGGGAGGTTTGATGCCGCCCTCCACGCAGCTGTCTGGTGTCACAGGTGTACTCTGGCAGGAGGAAGTCCGCTAATTACCTGATCTGTGCAGGGGGAGGCACTAGATGCTACCTGCATTTCCAGCCCAACCACCGCCTTTCCCCGGCAGCCCGCCCTAGGAGACACTCATGGAAGACACGCGGAGGGTTCCTCGGAGACCCCAGGCGCTGCAGACAGAGGACGGAACCTCGCCACACTCAGAATTCCGGAACGCGTCCGAGTGGGTGGGGGAGGTTTGGGGCCGCCCTCCACGCAGCTGCCTGGTGTCACAGGTGTTCCCTGGCAGGAGGAAGTCCGCTAATTACCTGATGTGCGCAGGGGGAAGCACTAGATGATACCTGCATTTCCAGCCCTAATCCCGCCTTTCCCCGGCAGCCCGCACTAGGAGACACTCGGGGAAGTCACACGGAGGGCTCCTAAGACATCCAAGGCGCTGCAGACCGCGGACGGAACCTCGCCACACTCTGAATTCCGGAACGCGGCCGAGTGAGTTGGGGAGGTTTGGGGCCGCCCCCCACGGAGCTTCCTGGTGTCACAGGTGTTCCCTTGTAGTGGGAAGTCCGCTAATTACCTGATGTGCGCAGGGGGAGGCACTAGATGCTACCTGCGTTTCCAGCACATCCCCCGCCTTTACCTGGCAGCCCGCATAATAGTCAATCTGGGAAGACATGCGGAGGGCTCCTCGGAGATCCCAGGCGCTTCAGAAAGGGGATGGAACCTCGCTACACTCAGAATTCAAGAAAGTGGCCGAGTTGGTGGGGGAGATTTGGGACCGCCCTCCACGCATCTGCCTGGTGTCACAGGTGTTCCCTGGCAAGGGGATGTCAGCTATTTTCCTGATCTGTGCAGGGGGAAGCACTAGATGCTACCTGCATTTCCAGCCCAACCCCCGCCTTTGGCCGGCAGCCCGCACTAGGAGACACTCGGGGAAGATACGCGGATGGCTCCTAGGAGATCCCAGGCGCTGCAGACAGAGGACGGAACCTCGCCACACTCAGAATTCCGGAACGCGGCCGAGTGAGTTGGGGAGGTTTGGGGCCGCCCTCCACGCAGCTGCCTGGTGTCACAGGAGTTCCCTGGCAGGAGGAAGTCCGCTAATTACCTGATCTGTGCAGGGGGAGGCACTAGATGCTACCTGCATTTCCAGCCCAACCACCGCTTTCACCGGAGGCCCGCACTAGGAGACACTCGGGGAAGACACGCGGATGGCTCCTAGGAGATCCCAGGCGCTGCAGACCGAGGACGGAACCTCGCCACACTCAGAATTCCGGAACGCGGCCGAGTGAGTTGGGGAGGTTTGGGGCCGCCCTCCATGCAGCTGCCTGGTGTCACAGGAGTTCCCTGGCAGGAGGAAGTCCGCTAATTACCTGATCTGTGCAGGGGGAGGCACTAGATGCTACCTGCATTTCCAGCCCAACCACCGCCTTTCCCCGGAGGCCCGCACTAGGAGACACTCGTGGAAGACACGCGGAGGGCTCCTAGAACATCCCAGGCGCTGCAGACAGAGGACGGAACCTCGCCACACTCAGAATTCCGGAAGCGGCCGAGTTGTTTGGGGAGGTTTGTTGCCGCCCTCCACGAGGTTGCCGGGTGTCACAGGTGTTCCCTGGCAGGGCGAATTCCGCTAATTACCGGATCCGTACAGGGGGAGTCACTAGAATCTACCTGCATGTCCAGCCCAACCCCCGCACTTACCCGGCAGCCCGCACTAGGAGACACTCGGGGAAGACACGCGGAGGGCTCCTAGGAGATCCCAAGCACTACAGAGGGAGGACGGAACCTCGCCACACTCAGAATTCCGGAACGTGGCCGAGTGGGTGGGGGAGGTTTGTGGCCGCCCTCCACGCAGCTGCCTGGTGTCACAAGTGTTCCCTTGCAGGAGGAAGTCTGCTAATTAACTGATCTGTGCAGTGGGACGCACTAGATGCTACCAGCATTTCCAGCCCAATAACCGCCTTTCCCCTACAGCCCGCACTATGAGACACTTGGGGAAGACACGCGGATGGCTCCTAGGAGATCCCAGGCGCTGCAGACAGAGGATGGAACCTCGCCACACTCAGAATTCCGGAACGTGGCCGAGTGGTTGGGGGAGGTTTGGGGCCGCCCTCCACGCAGCTGCCTGGGGTCACAGGTGATCCCTTGCAGGGGGAAGTCCGCTAATTACCTGATCTGTGCTGGGTGAGGCACTAGAGGCTACCTGCATTTCCAGCCCAACACCCGCCTTTCCCCGGCAGCCTTCACTACGAGACACTCGGGGAAGACACAAGGAGGGCTCCTAGGAGATCCCAGGCCCTGCAGACGGAGGACGGACCCTCGCCACAATCAGAATTCCGGAAGAGGCCGAGTTGAATGGGGAGGTTTTTTGCCGCCCTCCACGCAGCTCCCTGGTGTCACAGGTGTTCACTTGTAGGGGGAATTCCGCTAGTTACCTGATCTGTGCAGGGGGAGGCACTAGATGCTACCTTCATTTCCAGCCCAACCCCCGCATTTCCCTGGCCGCCCGCACTACCAGACAATCGGGGAAGACACGCGGAGTGCTCCTAGGTGATCCCAGGCGCTGCAGACAGAGGACCGAACCTCCCCACAATTAGAATTCCGGAACGCGGCCGAGTGAGTTGGGGAGGATTGGGGCCGCCCTCCACGCAGATGCATGGTGTCACAAGTGTTCCTTGGCAGGAGGAAGTCCGCTAATTACATGATCTGTGTAGGGGTAGGCACTAGATGCTACCTGCATTTCCAGCCCAACCCCAGCAGTTCCCAGGCAGCCCGCACTATGAGACACTTGGGGAAGACACGCGGATGGCTCCTAGGAGATCCCAGGCGCTGCAAACAGAGGACGGAACTTCGCCACACTCAGAATTCCGGAACGTGGCCGAGTGGGTGGGGGAGGTTTGGGGCCGCCCTCCACGCAGCTGCCTGGTGTCACAGGTGTTCCCTGGCAGGGGGAAGTCAGCTAATTACCTGATCTGTGCAGGGGGAGGCAATAGATGCTACAGGCATTTCCAGCACAACACCCGCTTTCAACGGCAACCCGCACTATGAGACACTTGGGGAAGACAAGCGGAGTGCTCCTAGGAGATCCCAGGCCCCGCAAACTGAGGACTGAACCTCCCCACAATGAGAATTCCAGAACGCGCCGAGTGGATGGGGGAGGTTTGGGGCCGCCACCATGCAGCTGCATGGTGTCACAGGTGTTCCCTTGTAGGGGGAAGTCCGCTAATTACCTGATCTGTGCAGGGGGAGACACTAGATGCTACCTGCATTTCCAGCCAAACCACCGCCTTTCCCCGGAGGCCCGCACTAGGAGACACTCGTGGAAGACACGCGGAAGGCTCGTAGGAGATCCCAGGCTCTGCAGACATAGGACGGAACCTCGCCAATCTCAGAATACCGGAACGAGTCCGAGTGGGTGGGGGAGGTTTGGGACCGCCCTCCACGCAGCTGCCTGGTGTCACAGGTGTTCCCTGGCTGGGGGAAGTTCGCTAAATACCTGATCCGTCCAGGGGCAGGCACTAGATGCTACCTGCATTTCCAGAACAACCCCCGCCTTTCCCCGGCCGCCCGCACTAGGAGACTCTTGGGGAAGACACGCGGAAGGCTCCTAGGAGATCCCAGGTTCTGCAGAGGGAGTACGGAACTTCGCCACACTGAGAATTCCGGAACGCCTCCGAGTGGGTTGGGGAGGTTTGGGTCCGCCCAACACGCAGCTGCCTGGTGTCACATATGTTCCCTGGCAGGGGGATGTCAGCTATTTACCTGATCTGTGCAGGGGGAGGCACTAGATGCTACCTGCATTTCCAGCCCAACCCCCGCCTTTCCCCTACAGCCCGCACTATGAGACTCTTGGGGAAGACACGCGGATGGCTCCTAGGAGATCCCAGGCGCTGCAGACAGAAGATGGAACCTCGCCACACTCAGAATTCCGGAACGTGGCCGAGTCGGTGGGGGAGGTTTGGGGCCGCCCTCCACGCAGCTGCCTGGGGTCACAGGTGACCACTTGCAGGGGGAAGTCCGCTAATTACCTGATCTGTGCTGGGTGAGGCACTAGATGCTACCTGCATTTCCAGCCCAACCCCCGCCTTTCCCCGGCAGCCCGCTGTAGGAAACACTCGGGGAAGACAAGCAGATTGCTCCTAAGAGATCCCAGGAGCCGCAAACAGAGGCATGAATCTCCCAACAATGAGAATTCCAGAAAGCAGCCCAGTAGGTGGGGGAGGTTTGGGGCCGCCCCTCATGCAGCTGCCTGGTGTCACAGGTGTTCCCTGGCAGGGGGAAGTCAGCTAATTACCTGATCAGCCCAGTGGGAGGCACTAGATGTTACCTGCTTTTCCAGCCGAACCCCTGCCTTTCCCCGGCAGCCCGCACTAGGACACACTCGGGGAAGACACGCGGAGGGCTCCTAGGAGATCCCAGACGCTGCAGACAGAGGACGGAAACTCGCCACACTCATAATCCAGGAACTTGGCCGAGTGGGTGGGGGAGGTTTGTGGCCGCACTCCACGCAGCTTCCTGGTGTCACAGGTGTTCACTGGCAATGGGAATTCCGCTAATTACCTGATCTGTCCTGGGAGAGGCAGTAGATGCTAAATGCATTTCCAGCCCAACCCCTGCCTTTCCCCGGTAGCCCATAACGAGACATTCGGGGAAGACACGGGGAGGGCTCCTAGGAGATCCCAAGCGCCGCAAACATAGGACTGAACCTCCCCACACTCAGAATCCCAGGACGCGGACGAGTCGGTGGGGGAGGTTTTGGGCGCCCACCACGCATCTGCCTGGTGTCACAGGTGTTCCCTGGCAGGGGGAAGTCCGCTAATTACCTGATCTGTCCAGAGGGAGGCACTAGATTCTACCTGCATTTCCAGCCCAACCCCCACATTTCCCCGGCAGCCCGCATAATATTCTTTCGGGGAAGACTCCCGGAGGGTTCCTTGGAGATCCCAGGCGCTGCAGACAGAGGACGGAACCTCGCCGCACACAGAATTCCAGAACGCGGCCGAGTGGGCGGGGGAGGTTTGGGACCGCTCTCCACGCAGCTGCCTGTTGTCACAGGTGTTCCCTGGCAGGGGGAAGTCCGCTAATTACCTGAACTGTCGAGGGTGTGCACTAGATGCTACCTGAATTTCCAAAACAACCCCCGAATTTCCCGGCAGCCCGCACTAGGAGAAACACGGGGAAGACACGTTGAGGGCTCCTAGGAGATCCCAGGCGCTGCAGACAGAGGACGGAACCTCGCCACACTCAGAATTCTGGAACACAGCTGCCTGGTGTCACAGATGTTCCCTGGCAGGGGGAGGTCCGCTAATTACCTGATCTGTCCAGGGGGAGGCACTAGATGCTACCTGCATTTCCAGCCCAACTCCTGCCTTTCCCCGGCAGCCCGCACTAGGAGACACTCGGGGAAGACACGTGGAGGGATCCTAGGAGATTCCAGGCGCTGCAGACAGAGGACGGAACCTCGCCACACTCAGAATTCCGAAACGCGACCGAGTAGGTGGGGGAGGTTTGGGGCCACCCGCCACGCAGCTGCGTGGTGTCACAGGTGTTCCCTGGGAGGGGGAATTTCGCTAAATACCTCATCTTTCGAGGGGGATGCACTTCATGCTACGTGCATTTCCAGCCCAACCCACTCCTTTCCACGACAGCCCGCAGTAAGAGACACTCGGGGAAGACACGTGGAGGTCTCCTAGAAGATCCCAGGCGCTGCAGACAGAGGACGGAACATCCCCACACTCAGAAATCCGGAACCCGGCCGAATGGGTGAGGGAGGTTTGGGTCCCCCCTCCACGCAGATGCCTGGGGTCACAGGTGTTCCTTGGTAGGGGGAATTCCGCTAATTACCTCATCTTTGCAGTGGGAGGCACTAGATGCTACCTGAATTTCCAGCCCAAACCAAGCCTTTCCCCGGCAGCCCACACTACTAAACACCCGGGGAAGACACGTGGTGGGCTCGTAGGAGATCCTAGGCGCTGCAGACAGAGGACGGAAACTCGCCACACTCAGAAATTCGGAACATGGCCGAGTGGGTGGGGGAGGTTTGGGGCCGCACTCCACGCAGCTGCCTGGTGTCACAGGTGTTCACTGGCAGGGGGAAGTCCGCTAATTACCTGATCTGTCCAGGGGGAGGCACTAGATGCTATCTGAATTTCCAGCCCATCCCCCGCATTTCCATGGCAGCCCACACTAGGAGACAGTAGGGGAAGGCACGCTGATGACGCCTAGGAAATCCCAGGTGCTGCAGACAGAGGATGGAACCTCGCCACCCTCAGAATTCCGGAACGCGGCCGAGTGGGTGAGGGAGGCTTGGTGCCGTCCTCCTCGCAGCTGCCTGGTGTCACAGGTTTCCCTTGCAGGGGTAATTCCGCTAATTACCTGATCGGTCCAGGGGGAGGCACAAGAGCTACCTGCATTTCCAGAACAACCCCCGCCTTTCCCCTGCAGACCGCACAAGGAGACACACGGGGAAGACATGCGGAGGACTCCTAGGTGATCCCAGGTGCTGCAGACAGAGGACAGAACCTCCCCACACTCAGAATTCCAGAAACCGGCTGAGTGGTTGGGGTAGGTTTTATGGCACCACTCCACGCAGCTGCCTGGTGTCACAGGTGTTCCCTGGCAGGGGGAAGTCCGCTAATTACCTCATCTGTCCAGGGGGTAGCACTAGATGCTACCTGCATGTCCAGTCCAACCCCTGCATTTCCCCGGCAGCCCGCAAAAGGAGACACTAGGGGAAGACACACGGATGGCTCCTAGGACTTACCAGGCACCGCAAACACAGGACGGAACCTCGCCACACTCAGAATTTCAGAACGCGGCCGAGTGGGTGGGGAAGTTTGTGGGCGCCCTGCACGCAGCTACCTGGTGTCACAGGTGTTCCCTGGAAGGGGGAATTCCGTTAATTACCTGATCTGTCCAGGGTGAGGCCCTAGATCCTACCTGCATTTCCAGAACAACCCCCGACTTTCCCGGCAGCCCGCACTAGGAGACAATCGGGGAAGACACGCGGAGGGCTCCTAGGAGATCCCAGGCGCTGAAGACAGAGGACGGAACCTCGCCACACTCAGA
Source organism: Camelus ferus (assembly GCF_009834535.1). NCBI lineage: Eukaryota > Metazoa > Chordata > Mammalia > Artiodactyla > Camelidae > Camelus > Camelus ferus. The sequence goes on from NC_045721.1 coordinate 28,093,362, forward strand.
ATTCCGGAACGCGGCCGAGTGGGTGAGGGAGGATTTGGGCCGCCCTCCACAGAGCTGCCTGGTGTCACAGTTGTTCCCTGGCAGGGGGAAGTCCGCTAATTACTTGATCTTTCCAGGGGGAGGCACTAGATGCTACCTGCATTTCCAGCCCAACCCCCGCATTTCCCCAGCATCCAGCACTACGAGACATTCGGGGAAGACACGCGGAGGGCTCCTAGGAGATCCCAGGCGCTGCAGACAGAGGACGGAACCTCGCCACACTCAGAATTCTGGAACACAGCTGCCTGGTGTCACAGGTGTTCCCTGGCAGGGGGACGTCCGCTAATTACCTGATCTGTCCAGGGGGAGGCACTAGATGCTACCTGCATTTCCAGCCCAACCCCCGCCTTTCCCCGGCCGCCCGCACTACGAGACACTCGGCGAAGACAAGCGGAGGGCTCCTAGGAAATCCCAGGCGCTGCAGACAGAGGACTGAACCTCCCCACAATGAGAATTCCAGAACGCGCCGAGTGGGTGGCGGAGGTTTGGGGACGCCCTCCATGCAGCTGCATGGTGTCACAGGTGTTCCCTGGCAGGGGGAAGTCCGCTAATTACCTGATCTGTGCAGGGGGAGGCACTAGATGCTACCTGCATTTCCAGCCCAACCCCCGCCTTTCCCCGGCAGCACGCCCTAAAATCACTCGGAGAAGACACGCGGAGTGCTCCTAGGAGATCCCAGGCGCTGCAGACAGAGGACGGAACCTCGCCACACTCAGAATTCCGGAAGCGGACGAGTTGATTGGGGAGGTTTGTTGCCGCCCTCCACGAGGTTGCCGGGTGTCACAGGTGTTCCCTGGCAGGGGGAATTCCGCTAATTACCGGATCCGTACAGGGGGAGTCACTAGAATCTACCTGCATGTCCAGCCCAACCCCCGCACTTACCCGGCAGCCCGCACTAGGAGACACTCGGGGAAGACACGCGGAGGGCTCCTAGTAGATCCCAGGCGCTACAGAGGAAGGACGGAACCTCGCCACACTCAGAATTCCGGAACGTGGCCGAGTGGGTGGGGGAGGTTTGGGGCCGCCCTCCACGCAGCTGCCTGGTGTCACAAGTGTTCCCTTGCAGGAGGAAGTCTGCTAATTAACTGATCTGTGCAGGGGACGCACTAGATGCTACCTGCATTTCCAGCCCAATAACCGCCTTTCCCCTTCAGCCCGCATTATGAGACACTTGGGGAAGACACGCGGATGGCTCCTAGGAGATCCCAGGCGCTGCAGACAGAGGATGGAACCTCGCCACACTCAGAATTCCGGAACGTGGCCGACTGGTTGGGGTAGTTTTGGGGCCGCCCTCCACGCAGCTGCCTGGGGTCAAGGTGATCCCATGCAGGGGGAAGTCCGCTAATTACCTGATCTGTGCTGGTTGAGGCACTAGATGCTACCTGCATTTCCAGCCCAACACCCGCCTTTCCCCGGAGGCCCGCACTAGGAGACACTCGTGGAAGACACGCGGAGGGCTCCTAGGAGATCCCAGGCGCTGCAGACATAGGACGGAACCTCGCCACACTCAGAATTCCGGAACGAGTCCGAGTGGGTGGGGGAGGTTTGGGGCCGCCCTCCACGCAGCTTCCTGGTGTCACAGGTGTTCCCTTGTAGCGGGAAGTCTGCTAATTACCTGATCTGTGCAGGGGGAGGCACTAGATGCTACCTGCGTTTCCAGCACAACCCCCGCCTTTCCCTGGCACCCCGCATAATAGTCAATCGGAGAAGACAGGCTGAGGGCTCCTCGGAGATCCCAGGGGCTGGAGACAGGGGATGGAACCTCGCCACACTAGAATTCAAGAAAGTGGCCGAGTGGATGGGGGAGTTTTGGGACCGACCTCCACGCAGCTGCCTCTTGTCACTGGTGTTCCCTGGCAGGGGGAAGTCCGCTAATTACCTTATCTGTCCAGGCGTGGGCACTAGATGCTACCTGCATTTCCAGCCCAACCCCCGACTTTCCCCGGCAGCACGCCCTGAAAACACTCGGAGAAGACACGCGGAGGGCTCCTACGAGATCCCAGGCGCTGCAGACAGAGGACGGAACCTCGCCACACTCAGAATTCCGGAAGCGGCCGAGTTGATTGGGGAGGTTTGTTGCCGCCCTCCACGAGGTTGCCGGGTGTCACAGGTGTTCCCTGGCAGGGGGAATTCCGCTAATTACCGGATCTGTACAGGGGGAGTCACTAGAATCTACCTGCATGTCCAGCCCAACCCCCGCACTTACCCGGCAGCCCGCACTAGGAGACACTCGGGGAAGACACGCGGAGGGCTCCTAGTAGATCCCAGGCGCTACAGAGGAAGGACGGAACCTCGCCACACTCAGAATTCCGGAACGTGGCCGAGTGGGTGGGGGAGGTTTGGGACCGCCCTCCACGCAGCTGCCTGGTGTCACAAGTGTTCCCTTGCAGGAGGAATTCTGCTAATTAACTGATCTGTGCAGGGGGACGCACTAGATGCTACCTGCATTTCCAGCCCAATAACCGCCTTTCCCCTACAGCCCGCACTACGAGACACTCGGGGAAGACACAAGGAGGGCTCCTAGGAGATCCCAATCGCTGCAGACTGAGGACGGAACTTCGCCACAATCAGAATTCCGGAAGCGGCCGAGATGAATGGGGAGTTTTTTTGCCGCCCTCCACGCAGCTTCCTGGTGTCACAGGTGTTCCCTTGTAGCGGGAAGTCCGCCAATTACCTGATCTGTGCAGGGATAGGCACTAGATGCTACCTGCGTTTCCAGCACAACCCCCGCCTTTCCCTGGCAGCCCGCATAATAGTCAATCGGAGAAGACAGGCTGAGGGCTCCTCGGAGATCCCAGGCGCTGCAGACATGGGATGGAACCTCGCCACACTAGAATTCAAGAAAGTGGCCGAGTGGATGGGGGAGTTTTGGGACCGCCCTCCTCGCAGCTGCCTGGTGTCACAGGTGTTCCCTGGCTGGGGGAAGTTGGCTAATTACCTGATCCGTCCAGTGGGAGGCACTAGATGCTACCTGCATTTCCAGCCCAACCCCCGCCTTTCCGGCCGCCCACACTACGAGACACTCGGCGAAGACAAGCAGAGGGCTCCTAGGAAATCCCAGGCGCTGCAGACAGAGGACTGAACCTCCCCACAATGAGAATTCCAGAACGCGCCGAGTGGGTGGCGGAGGTTTGGGGCCGCCCTCCATGCAGCTGCATGGTTTCACAGGTGTTCCCTGGCAGGGGGAAGTCCGCTAATTACCTGATCTGTGCAGGGGGAGGCACTAGATGCTACCTGCATTTCCAGCCCAACCCCCGCCTTTCCCCGGCAGCACGCCCTAAAATCACTCGGAGAAGACACGCGGAGGGCTCCTAGGAGATCCTAGGCGCTGCAGACAGAGGACGGAACCTCGCCACACTCAGAATTCCGGAAGCGGCCGAGTTGATTGGGGAGGTTTGTTGCCGCCCTCCACGAGGTTGCCGGGTGTCACAGGTGTTCCCTGGCAGGGGGAATTCCGCTAATTACAGGATCCGTACAGGGGGAGTCACTAGAATCTACCTGCATGTCCAGCCCAACCCCCGCACTTACCCGGCAGCCCGCACTAGGAGACACTCGGGGAAGACACGCGGAGGGCTCCTAGTAGATCCCAGGCGCTACAGAGGAAGGACGGAACCTCGCCACACTCAGAATTCCGGAACGTGGCCGAGTGGGTGGGGGAGGTTTGGGGAAGCCCTCCACGCAGCTGCCTGGTGTCACAAGTGTTCCCTTGCAGGAGGAAGTCCGCAAATTACCTCATCGGTCCAGGGGGAGGCACTAGATGCTACCTGCATTTCCAGCCCATCCCCCGCATTTCCCCGGCAGCCCGCAGTAGGAGAAACTCTGGGAAAACACGCGGATGGCTCCTAGGAGATCCCAGGCGCTGCAGACAGAGGACGGAACCTCGCAACACTCAGAATTCCGGAACGCGGCCGAGTGGGTGGGGGAGGTTTGGGGCCGCCCACCATGTAGCTGCCTGGTGTCACAGGTGTTCCCTGGCAGGGGGAAGTCAGCTAATTACCTGATTAGCCCAGTGGGAGGCACTTGATGCTACCTGCTTTTCCAGCCGAACCCCTGCCTTTCCCCGGCAGCCCGCACTAGGACACTCTCGGGGAAGACACGCGGAGGGCTCCTAGTAGATCCCAGACGCTGCAGACAGAGGACGGAAACTCGCCACACTCATAATCCAGGAACTTGGCCGAGTGGGTGAGGGAGGTTTGTGGCCGCACTCCACGCAGCTTCCTGGTGTCACAGGTGTTCACTGGCAATGGGAATTCCGCTAATTACCTGATCTGTCCTGGGAGAGGCAGTAGATGCTAAATGCATTTCCAGCCCAACCCCCCGCGTTTCCCCGGCATCCCGCACTAGGAGACACTCGGGGAAGACACGCGGAGGGCTCTTAGGAGTTCCCAGGCGCCGCAAACAGAGGACAGAACTTCCCCACACTCAGAATTCCAGAACGCGGCCGAGTGGGTTTGGGAGGTTTGGGGCCGCCCTCCAAGCAGCTGCCTGGTTTCACAGGTGTTCCCTGGCAGGGGGAACTCCGCTAATTACCTGATCAGTCCAGGGGGAGTCACTAGATGCTACCTGCATTTCCAGCCCAACCCCCGCATTTCCCCAGAAGCCCGAACTAGGAGACACTTGGGGAAGACACGCGGATGTCTCCTAGGAGATCCCAGGCGCTACAGACAGAGGACGGAACCTCGCCACAGTCAGAATTCCGGAACGCGGCCAAGTGGGTGGGGGAGGTTTGGGGCCGCCCTCCACAGAGCTACCTGGTGTCACAGGTGTTACCTGGCAGGGGGAAGTCCGCTAATTACCTCATGTGTCCAGGGTGAGGCACTAGATGTTACCTGCATTTCCAGCCCAACCCCTGCCTTTCCCCGGTAGCCCGTAACGAGACATTCGGGGAAGAAACGGGGAGGGCTCCTAGGAGATCCCAAGCGCCGCAAACATAGGACTGAACCTCCCCACACTCAGAATCCCAGAACGCGGACGAGTCGGTGGGGGAGGATTTGGGCGCCCACCACGAATCTGCCTGGTGTCACAGGTGTTCCCTGGCAGGGGGAAGTCTGCTAATTACCTGATCTGTCCAGAGGGAGGCACTAGATTCTACCTGCATTTCCAGCCCAACCCCCACATTTCCCCGGCAGCCCGCATAATATTCTTTAGGGGAAGACTCCCGGAGGGTTCCTTGGAGATCCCAGGCGCTGCAGACAGAGGACGGAACCTCGCCGCACACAGAATTCCAGAACGCGGCCGAGTGGGCGGGGGAGGTTTGGGACCGCTCTCCACGCAGCTGCCTGTTGTCACAGGTGTTCCCTGGCAGGGGGAAGTCCGCAAATTACCTCATCGGTCCAGGGGGAGGCACTAGATTTTATCTGCATTTCCAGCCCAAACCCCGCCTTTCCCTGGCAGTCCACACTAAGAGACACTCGGTGAAGACACTAGGAGGGCTCCTAGGAGATCCCAGGCGCCGAAAACAGAGGACTGAACCTCCCCAAAATGAGAATTCCAGAACGCGGCCAGTGGGTGGGGGAGGTTTGGGCCCGCCCTGCACGCAGCTGCATGGTGTCACAGGTGTTCCCTGGCACAATGAAGTCCGCTAATTACCTGATCTGTGCAGGGGGAGGCACTAGATGCTACCTGCATTTCCAGCCCAACTCCCGCATTTCCCCGGCAGCCCGCACTAGGATAAACTCAATGGAAGACACGCGGAGGGCTCCTAGGAGATCCCAGGCGCTGCAGACAGAGGACGGAACCTCGCAAAATGCAGAATTCAGGAACGCGCCCGAGTGGGTGGGGGAGGTTTGGGGCCGCCCTCCACACAGCTGCATGGTGTCACAGGTGTTCCCTGGCAGGGGGAAGTCCTCTAATTACTTGATCTGTGCAGGGGGAGGCACTAGAAGCTACCTGCATTTCCAGCCCAACTCCCGCATTTCTCCGGCAGCCTGCACTAAGAGACACTCGGGGAAGACACACGGAGGGCTCCTAGGAGATCCCAGGCTCTGCAGAGAGAGGACGGAACCTCGCCTCACTCAGAAATCCGGAACGCCTCCGAGTGGGTTGGGGAGGTTTGGGGCCGCACGCCACGCAGCTGCCTGGTTTCACAGATGTACCCTGGCAGGGGCAATTCCGCTAATTACCTGAACTGTGCAGGGGGAGGCACTAGATGCTACCTGCATTTCCATTCCAACCCCCTATTTCCCCGGCAGCCTGCACTACGAGACACTCGGGGAAGACACTCTTAAGGCTCCTAGGAGATCCCAGGCGCTGCAGACAGAGGACGGAACCTCCCCACACTCAGAATTCCGGAACGCGGCCGAGTTGGTTGGGAATGTTTGGGGCCGCCCTCCACGCAGCTGCCTGGTGTCACATGTTTTCACTGGCAAGAGTAAGTCCGCTACTTTACTGATCTGTTCCGGGGGGAGGCACTAGATTCTACATGCATTTCCAGGTCAACCCCCGCTTTTCCCCGGCAGCCCGCACTAGGAGACACTCGCGGAAGACACGCGGAGGGCTCCTAGGTGATCCCAGGCGCTGCAGACAGAGGACGGAACCTCGCCACACTCAGAAGTCCGGAACGAGGCCGAGTGGGTTGGTGAGATTTGGGACCGCCCTCCACGAAGCTGCCTGGTGTCACAGGTGTTCCCTGGCAGGGGGAAGTCCGCTAATTATCTTATCTGTGCAGGGGGAGGCACTAGATGCTACCTGCATTTCCAGCCCAACCCTCGCCGTTCCCCGGCAGCCCGCACTAGGAGACACTCAGGGAAGACAAGGGGAGTGCTCCTAGGAGATCCCAGGCGCCGCACACAGAGGACTGAACCTCCCAACAATGAGAATTCCAGAACGCGGCCAGTGTGTGGGGGAGGTTTGGGGCCGCCATCCATGAAAGTGCATGGTGTCACAGGTGTTCCCTGGCAGGAAGAATTCCGCTAATTACCTGATCTGTGCAGGGGAAGACACTAGATGCTACCTGCATTTCAAGCCAAACCCCCACCTTTCCCTGGCAGCCCGCAATACGAGACACTCGGAGAAGACACTTGGAGTGCTCTTGGAGATCCCAGGCGGTGCAGACAGAGGACGGAACCTCGCCACACTCAGAATTCCGGAAAGGGCCGAGTGGTTTGGGGGGGTTTGGGGCCGCCCACCACGCAGCTCCCTGTTGTCACTGGTGTTCCCTGGCAGGGGGAAGTCCGCTAATTACCTGATCTGTGCAGGGGGAGGCACTAGATTCTACCTGCATTTCCAGCCCAACCCCCGCCTTTCCCCGGCAGCCCGCCTTAGGAAACACTCGGAGAAGACACGCGGAGGGCTCCTAGGAGATCCCAGGCGCTGCAGACAGAGGACGGAACATCGCCACACTCAGAATTCCGGAACGCGGCCGAGAGGGTTGGTGAGGTTTGGGGCCGCAATCCACGAAGCTGCCTGGTGTCAAGGTGTTCCCTGGCAGGGGGAAGTCCGCTAATTACCTGATCTGTGCAGGGGGAGGCACTAGATTTTATCTGCATTTCCAGCCCAAACCCCGCCTTTCCCTGGCAGTCCGCAGTAAGAGACACTCGGGGAAGACACTAGGAGGGCTCCTAGGAGATCCCAGGTGCTGCAGACAGAGGACGGAACCTCCCCTCTCTCAGAATTCCGGAACGCAGCCGAGTGGGTTGGGAATGTTTGGGGCCGCCATCCACGCAGCTGCCTGGTGTCACAGGTGTTCACTGGCAGGAGGAAGTCCGCTAATTACCTGATCTGTGCAGGGGGAGGCACTAGATGCTACCTGCATTTCCATTCCAACCCCCTATTTCCCCGGCAGCCTGCACTACGAGACACTAGGGGAAGACACTCTTAAGGCTCCTAGGAGATCCCAGGCGCTGCAGACAGAGGACGGAACCTTGCAAAATGCAGAACTCAGGAACGCGGCCGAGTGGGTGGGGGAGATTTGGGTCCGCCCCCCACGCAGCTGCTTGTTGTCACCGGTGTTCCCTGGTAGGGGGAAAACCGCTAAATACCTCATCGGTCCAGGTGTAGGCACAAGATGCTACCTGTGTTTCAAACCCAACCCCCGCATTTACCCGGCAGCCCGCACTAAGAGACACTCGGGGAAGACATTAAGAGGGCTCCTAGGAGATCCCAGGCGCCGCAAACAGAGGACTGAACCTCCCCACAATGAGATTTCCAGAACGCGGCCAAGTGGGTGGGGGAGGTTTGGGGCCACATTCCATGCAGTTGCATGGAGTCACAGCTCTTCCCTGGCAGGAGGATGTCCGCTAGTTACCTGATCTGTCCTGGGAGAGGCAGTAGATGCTAAATGCATTTCCAGCCCAACCCCCGCATTTCCCCGGCATCCTGCACTAGGAGACACTCGGGGAAGACACGCGGAAGGCTCTTAGGATTTCCCAGGCGCCGCAAACAGAGGACAGAACTTCCCCACACTCAGAATTCCAGAACGCGGCCGAGTGGGTTTGGGAGGTTTGGGGCCGCCCTCCAAGCAGCTGCCTGGTTTCACAGGTGTTCCCTGGCAGGGGGAACTCCGCTAATTACCTGATCAGTCCAGGGGGAGTCACTAGATGCTACCTGCATTTCCAGCCCAACCCCCGCATTTCCCCAGCAGCCCGAACTAGGAGACACTTGGGGAAGACACGCGGATGTCTCCTAGGAGATCCCAGGCGCTACAGACAGAGGACGGAACCTCGCCACAGTCAGAATTCCGGAACGCGGCCAAGTGGGTGGGGGAGGTTTGGGGCCGCCCTCCACAGAGCTACCTGGTGTCACAGGTGTTACCTGGCAGGGGGAAGTCCGCTAATTACCTCATGTGTCCAGGGTGAGGCACTAGATGTTACCTGCATTTCCAGCCCAACCCCTGCCTTTCCCCGGTAGCCCGTAACGAGACTTTCGGGGAAGACACGGGGAGGGCTCCTAGGAGATCCCAAGCGCCGCAAACATAGGACTGAACCTCCCCACACTCAGAATCCCAGAACGCGGACGAGTCGGTGGGGGAGGTTTTGGGCGCCCACCACGCATCTGCCTGGTGTCACAGGTGTTCCCTGGCAGGGGGAAGTCCGCTAATTACCTGAACTGTCGAGGGTGTGCACTAGATGCTACCTGAATTTCCAAAACAACCCCCGAATTTCCCGGCAGCCCGCACTAGGAGAAACTCGGGGAAGACACGTGGAGGTCTCCTAGGAGATCCCAGGCGCTGCAGACAGAGGACGGAACCTCGCCACACTCAGAATTCTGGAACACAGCTGCCTGGTGTCACAGGTGTTCCCTGGCAGGGGGACGTCCGCTAATTACCTGATCTGTCCAGGGGGAGGCACTAGATGCTACCTGCATTTCCAGCTCAACTCCTGCCTTTCCCCGGCAGCCCGCACTAAGAGACACTCGGGGAAGACACGTGGAGGGATCCTAGGAGATTCCAGGTGCTGCAGACAGAGGACGGAACCTCGCCACACTCAGAATTCCGAAACGGGACCGAGTAGGTGGGGGAGGTTTGGGGCCACCCGCCACGCAGCTGCGTGGTGTCACAGGTGTTCCCTGGGAGGGGGAATTTCGCTAAATACCTCATCTTTCGAGGGGGATGCACTTCATGCTACGTGCATTTCCAGCCCAACCCACTCCTTTCCACGATAGCCCGCAGTAAGAGACACTCGGGGAAGACACGTGGAGGTCTCCTAGAAGATCCCAGGCGCTGCAGACAGAGGACGGAACATCCCCACACTCAGAAATCCGGAACCCGGCCGAATGGGTGAGCTAGGTTTGGGTCCCTCCTCCACGCAAATGCCTGGGGTCACAGGTGTTCCTTGGTAGGGGGAATTCCGCTAATTACCTCATCTTTGCAGTGGGAGGCACTAGATGCTACCTGATTTTCCAGCCCAAACCAAGCCTTTCCCCGGCAGCCCACACTACTAAACACCCGGGGAAGACACGTGGTGGGCTCGTAGGAGATCCTAGGCGCTGTAGACAGAGGACGGAAACTCGCCACACTCAGAAATTCGGAACATGGCCGAGTGGGTGGGGGAGGTTTGGGGCCGCACTCCACGCAGCTGCCTGGTGTCACAGGTGTTCACTGGCAGGGGGAAGTCCGCTAATTACCTGATCTGTCCAGGGGGAGGCACTAGATGCTATCTGAATTTCCAGCCCATCCCCCGCATTTACATGGCAGCCCACACTAGGAGACAGTAGGGGAAGGCACGCTGATGACGCCTAGGAAATCCCAGGTGCTGCAGACAGAGGATGGAACCTCGCCACCCTCAGAATTCCGGAACGCGGCCGAGTGGGTGAGGGAGGCTTGGTGCCGTCCTCCTCGCAGCTGCCTGGTGTCACAGGTGTTCCCTTGCAGGGGGAAGTCCGCTAATTACCTGATCGGTCCAGGGGGAGGCACAAGAGCTACCTGCATTTCCAGAACAACCCCCGCCTTTCCCCTGCAGACCGCACAAGGAGACACTCGGGGAAGACACACGGAGGGCTCCTAGGAGATCCCAGGCGCTGCAGACAGAGGACGGAACCTCGCCACACTCAGAATTCCGGAACGCGCACAAGTGGTTCGGGGAGGTTTGGGGCCGCCCCCCACGGAGCTTCCTGTTGTCACAGGTGTTCCCTTGTAGGGGGAAGTCCGCTAAATACCTGATGTGCGCAGGGGTAGGCACTAGATGCTACCTGCGTTTCCAGCACAACCCCCGCCTTTCCCTGGCACCCCGCATAATAGTCAATCGGGGAAGACATGCTGAGGGCTCCTCGGAGATCCCAGGCGCTTCATAAAGGGGATGGAACCTCGCCACACTCAGAATTCAAGAAAGTGGCCGAGTTGGTGGGGGAGATTTGGGACCGCCCTCCACGCAGCTGCCTGGTGTCACAGGTGTTCCCTGGCTGGGGGAAGTCCGCTAATTACCTGATCACAGCAGGGGGAGGCACTAGATGCTACCTGCATTTCCAGTCCTACCCCCGCCTTTCCCAGGCCGCCCACACTAGGAGACACTCGGGTAGACACTCGGAGGGCTCCTAGGAGATCCCAGGCTCTACAGACAGAGGATGGAACCTCGCCACACTCAGAATTCCGGAACGGGCCCGAGTGGGTGGGGGAGGTTTGGGGCCGCCCTCCACGCAGCTTCCTGGTGTCACAGGTGTTCCCTTGTAGGGGGAATTCTGCTAGTTACCTGATCTGTGCAGGGGGAGGCACTAGATGCTACCTGCATTTCCAGCCCAACCACCGCCTTTCCCCGGAGGCCCGCAATAGGAGACACTCGTGGAAGACACGCGGAGGGCTCCTAGGAGATCCCAGGCGCTGCAGACATAGGACGGAACCTCGCCACACTCATAATTCCGGAACGAGTCCGAGTGGGTGGGGGAGGTTTGGGGCCGCCCTCCACGCAGCTTCCTGGTGTCACAGGTGTTCCCTTGTAGCGGGAAGTCCGCTAATTACCTGATCTGTGCAAGGGGAGGCACTAGATGCTACCTGCGTTTCCAGCACAACCCCCGCATTTCCCTGGCAGCCCGCATAATAGTCAATCGGAGAAGACAGGCTGAGGGCTCCTCGGAGATCCCAGGCGCTGCAGACAGGGGATGGAACCTCGCCACACTAGAATTCAAGAAAGTGGCCGAGTGGATGGGGGAGTTTTAGGACCGCCCCCCACGCAGCTGCCTGGTGTCAGAGGTGTTACCTGGCAGGGGGACGTCCGCTAATTACCTGATCTGTCCAGGGGGAGGCACTAGATGCTACCTGCATTTCCAGCCCAACCCCCGCCTTTCCCCAGCCGCCCGCACTACGAGACACTCGGCGAAGACAAGCGGAGGGCTCCTAGGAAATCCCAGGCGCTGCAGACAGAGGACTGAACCTCCCCACAATGAGAATTCCAGAACGCGCCGAGTGGGTGGCGGAGGTTTGGGGACGCCCTCCATGCAGCTGCATGGTGTCACAGGTGTTCCCTGGCAGGGGGAAGTCCGCTAATTACCTGATCTGTGCAGGGGGAGGCACTAGATGCTACCTGCATTTCCAGCCCAACCCCCGCCTTTCCCCGGCAGCACGCCCTAAAATCACTCGGAGAAGACACGCGGAGTGCTCCTAGGAGATCCCAGGCGCTGCAGACAGAGGACGGAACCTCGCCACACTCAGAATTCCGGAAGCGGCCGAGTTGATTGGGGAGGATTGTTGCCGCCCTCCACGAGGTTGCCGGGTGTCACAGGTGTTCCCTGGCAGGGGGAATTCCGCTAATTACCGGATCCGTACAGGGGGAGTCACTAGAATCTACCTGCATGTCCAGCCCAACCCCCGCACTTACCCGGCAGCCCGCACTAGGAGACACTCGGGGAAGACACGCGGAGGGCTCTTAGGAGTTCCCAGGCGCCGCAAAAGAGGACAGAACTTCCCCACACTCAGAATTCCAGAACGCGGCCGAGTGGGTTTGGGAGGTTTGGGGCCGCACTCCAAGCAGCTGCCTGGTTTCACAGGTGTTCCCTGGCAGGGGGAACTCCGCTAATTACCTGATCAGTCCAGGGGGAGTCACTAGATGCTACCTGCATTTCCAGCCCAACCCCCGCATTTCCCCAGCAGCCCGAACTAGGAGACACTTGGGGAAGATACGCGGATGTCTCCTAGGAGTTCCCAGGCGCTACAGACAGAGGACGGAACCTCGCCACAGTCAGAATTCCGGAACGCGGCCAAGTGGGTGGGGGAGGTTTGGGGCCGCCCTCCACAGAGCTACCTGGTGTCACAGGTGTTACCTGGCTGGGGGAAGTCCGCTAATTACCTCATGTGTCCAGGGTGAGGCACTAGATGTTACCTGCATTTCCAGCCCAACCCCTGCCTTTCCCCGGTAGCCCGTAACGAGACATTCGGGGAAGACACGGGGAGGGCTCCTAGGAGATCCCAAGTGCCGCAAACATAGGACTGAACCTCCCCACACTCAGAATCCCAGAACGCGGACGAGTCGGTGGGGGAGGTTTTGGGCGCCCACCACGCATCTGCCTGGTGTCACAGGTGTTCCCTGGCAGGGGGAAGTCCGCTAATTACCTGATCTGTCCAGAGGGAGGCACTAGATTCTACCTGCATTTCCAGCCCAACCCCCACATTTCCCCGGCAGCCCGCATAATATTCTTTCGGGGAAGACTCCCGGAGGGTTCCTTGGAGATCCCAAGCGCTGCAGACAGAGGACGGAACCTCGCCGCACACAGAATTCCAGAACGCGGCCGAGTGGGCGGGGGAGGATTGGGACCGCTCTCCACGCAGCTGCCTGTTGTCACAGGTGTTCCCTGGCAGGGGGAAGTCCGCAAATTACCTCATCGGTCCAGGGGGAGGCACTAGATGCTACCTGCATTTCCAGCCCATCCCCCGCATTTCCCCGGCAGCCCGCACTAGGAGAAACTCGGGGAAAACACGCGGAGGGCTCCTAGGAGATCCCAGTCGCTGCAGACAGAGGACGAACCTCGCAACACTCAGAATTCCGGAACGCGGCCGAGTGGGTGGGGGAGGTTTGGGGCCGCCCACCATGTAGCTGCCTGGTGTCACAGGTGTTCCCTGGCAGGGGGAAGTCAGCTAATTACCTGATCAGCCCAGTGGGAGGCACTAGATGCTACCTGCTTTTCCAGCCGAACCCCTGCCTTTCCCCGGCAGCTCGCACTAGGACACACTCGGGGAAGACACGCGGAGGGCTCCTAGGAGATCCCAGACGCTGCAGACAGAGGACGGAAACTCGCCACACTCATAATCCAGGAACTTGGCCGAGTGGGTGGGGGAGGTTTGTGGCCGCACTCCACGCAGCTTCCTGGTGTCACAGGTGTTCACTGGCAATGGGAATTCCGCTAATTACCTGATCTGTCCTGGGAGAGGCAGTAGATGCTAAATGCATTTCCAGCCCAACCCCTGCCTTTCCCCGGTAGCCCATAACGAGACATTCGGGGAAGACACGGGGAGGGCTCCTAGGAGATCCCAAGCGCCGCAAACATAGGAATGAACCTCCCCACACTCAGAATCCCAGGACGCGGACGAGTCGGTGGGGGAGGTTTTGGGCGCCCACCACGCATCTGCCTGGTGTCACAGGTGTTCCCTGGCAGGGGGAAGTCCGCTAATTACCTGATCTGTCCAGAGGGAGGCAATAGATTCTACCTGCATTTCCAGCCCAACCCCCACATTTCCCCGGCAGCCCGCATAATATTCTTTCGGGGAAGACTCCCGGAGGGTTCCTTGGAGATCCCAGGCGCTGCAGACAGAGGACGGAACCTCGCCGCACACAGAATTCCAGAACGCGGCCGAGTGGGCGGGGGAGGTTTGGGACCGCTCTCCACGCAGCTGCCTGTTGTCACAGGTGTTCCCTGGCAGGGGGAAGTCCGCTAATTACCTGAACTGTCGAGGGTGTGCACTAGATGCTACCTGAATTTCCAAAACAACCCCCGAATTTCCCGGCAGCCCGCACTAGGAGAAACACGGGGAAGACACGTTGAGGGCTCCTAGGAGATCCCAGGCGCTGCAGACAGAGGACGGAACCTCGCCACACTCAGAATTCTGGAACACAGCTGCCTGGTGTCACAGATGTTCCCTGGCAGGGGGAGGTCCGCTAATTACCTGATCTGTCCAGGGGGAGGCACTAGATGCTACCTGCATTTCCAGCCCAACTCCTGCCTTTCCCCGGCAGCCCGCACTAGGAGACACTCGGGGAAGACACGTGGAGGGATCCTAGGAGATTCCAGGCGCTGCAGACAGAGGACGGAACCTCGCCACACTCAGAATTCCGAAACGCGACCGAGTAGGTGGGGGAGGTTTGGGGCCACCCGCCACGCAGCTGCGTGGTGTCACAGGTGTTCCCTGGGAGGGGGAATTTCGCTAAATACCTCATCTTTCGAGGGGGATGCACTTCATGCTACGTGCATTTCCAGCCCAACCCACTCCTTTCCACGACAGCCCGCAGTAAGAGACACTCGGGGAAGACACGTGGAGGTCTCCTAGAAGATCCCAGGCGCTGCAGACAGAGGACGGAACATCCCCACACTCAGAAATCCGGAACCCGGCCGAATGGGTGAGGGAGGTTTGGGTCCCCCCTCCACGCAGATGCCTGGGGTCACAGGTGTTCCTTGGTAGGGGGAATTCCGCTAATTACCTCATCTTTGCAGTGGGAGGCACTAGATGCTACCTGAATTTCCAGCCCAAACCAAGCCTTTCCCCGGCAGCCCACACTACTAAACACCCGGGGAAGACACGTGGTGGGCTCGTAGGAGATCCTAGGCGCTGCAGACAGAGGACGGAAACTCGCCACACTCAGAAATTCGGAACATGGCCGAGTGGGTGGGGGAGGTTTGGGGCCGCACTCCACGCAGCTGCCTGGTGTCACAGGTGTTCACTGGCAGGGGGAAGTCCGCTAATTACCTGATCTGTCCAGGGGGAGGCACTAGATGCTATCTGAATTTCCAGCCCATCCCCCGCATTTCCATGGCAGCCCACACTAGGAGACAGTAGGGGAAGGCACGCTGATGACGCCTAGGAAATCCCAGGTGCTGCAGACAGAGGATGGAACCTCGCCACCCTCAGAATTCCGGAACGCGGCCGAGTGGGTGAGGGAGGCTTGGTGCCGTCCTCCTCGCAGCTGCCTGGTGTCACAGGTTTCCCTTGCAGGGGGAATTCCGCTAATTACCTGATCGGTCCAGGGGGAGGCACAAGAGCTACCTGCATTTCCAGAACAACCCCCGCCTTTCCCCTGCAGACCGCACAAGGAGACACACGGGGAAGACATGCGGAGGACTCCTAGGTGATCCCAGGTGCTGCAGACAGAGGACAGAACCTCCCCACACTCAGAATTCCAGAAACCGGCTGAGTGGTTGGGGTAGGTTTTATGGCACCACTCCACGCAGCTGCCTGGTGTCACAGGTGTTCCCTGGCAGGGGGAAGTCCGCTAATTACCTCATCTGTCCAGGGGGTAGCACTAGATGCTACCTGCATGTCCAGTCCAACCCCTGCATTTCCCCGGCAGCCCGCAAAAGGAGACACTAGGGGAAGACACACGGATGGCTCCTAGGACTTACCAGGCACCGCAAACACAGGACGGAACCTCGCCACACTCAGAATTTCAGAACGCGGCCGAGTGGGTGGGGAAGTTTGTGGGCGCCCTGCACGCAGCTACCTGGTGTCACAGGTGTTCCCTGGAAGGGGGAATTCCGTTAATTACCTGATCTGTCCAGGGTGAGGCCCTAGATCCTACCTGCATTTCCAGAACAACCCCCGACTTTCCCGGCAGCCCGCACTAGGAGACAATCGGGGAAGACACGCGGAGGGCTCCTAGGAGATCCCAGGCGCTGAAGACAGAGGACGGAACCTCGCCACACTCAGAATTCCGGAACGCGGCCGAGTGGGTGAGGGAGGATTTGGGCCGCCCTCCACAGAGCTGCCTGGTGTCACAGTTGTTCCCTGGCAGGGGGAAGTCCGCTAATTACTTGATCTTTCCAGGGGGAGGCACTAGATGCTACCTGCATTTCCAGCCCAACCCCCGCATTTCCCCAGCATCCAGCACTACGAGACATTCGGGGAAGACACGCGGAGGGCTCCTAGGAGATCCCAGGCGCTGCAGACAGAGGACGGAACCTCGCCACACTCAGAATTCTGGAACACAGCTGCCTGGTGTCACAGGTGTTCCCTGGCAGGGGGACGTCCGCTAATTACCTGATCTGTCCAGGGGGAGGCACTAGATGCTACCTGCATTTCCAGCCCAACCCCCGCCTTTCCCCGGCCGCCCGCACTACGAGACACTCGGCGAAGACAAGCGGAGGGCTCCTAGGAAATCCCAGGCGCTGCAGACAGAGGACTGAACCTCCCCACAATGAGAATTCCAGAACGCGCCGAGTGGGTGGCGGAGGTTTGGGGATGCCCTCCATGCAGCTGCATGGTGTCACAGGTGTTCCCTGGCAGGGGGAAGTCCGCTAATTACCTGATCTGTGCAGGGGGAGGCACTAGATGCTACCTGCATTTCCAGCCCAACCCCCGCCTTTCCCCGGCAGCACGCCCTAAAATCACTCGGAGAAGACACGCGGAGTGCTCCTAGGAGATCCCAGGCGCTGCAGACAGAGGACGGAACCTCGCCACACTCAGAATTCCGGAAGCGGACGAGTTGATTGGGGAGGTTTGTTGCCGCCCTCCACGAGGTTGCCGGGTGTCACAGGTGTTCCCTGGCAGGGGGAATTCCGCTAATTACCGGATCCGTACAGGGGGAGTCACTAGAATCTACCTGCATGTCCAGCCCAACCCCCGCACTTACCCGGCAGCCCGCACTAGGAGACACTCGGGGAAGACACGCGGAGGGCTCCTAGTAGATCCCAGGCGCTACAGAGGAAGGACGGAACCTCGCCACACTCAGAATTCCGGAACGTGGCCGAGTGGGTGGGGGAGGTTTGGGGCCGCCCTCCACGCAGCTGCCTGGTGTCACAAGTGTTCCCTTGCAGGAGGAAGTCTGCTAATTAACTGATCTGTGCAGGGGACGCACTAGATGCTACCTGCATTTCCAGCCCAATAACCGCCTTTCCCCTTCAGCCCGCATTATGAGACACTTGGGGAAGACACGCGGATGGCTCCTAGGAGATCCCAGGCGCTGCAGACAGAGGATGGAACCTCGCCACACTCAGAATTCCGGAACGTGGCCGACTGGTTGGGGTAGTTTTGGGGCCGCCCTCCACGCAGCTGCCTGGGGTCAAGGTGATCCCATGCAGGGGGAAGTCCGCTAATTACCTGATCTGTGCTGGTTGAGGCACTAGATGCTACCTGCATTTCCAGCCCAACACCCGCCTTTCCCCGGAGGCCCGCACTAGGAGACACTCGTGGAAGACACGCGGAGGGCTCCTAGGAGATCCCAGGCGCTGCAGACATAGGACGGAACCTCGCCACACTCAGAATTCCGGAACGAGTCCGAGTGGGTGGGGGAGGTTTGGGGCCGCCCTCCACGCAGCTTCCTGGTGTCACAGGTGTTCCCTTGTAGCGGGAAGTCTGCTAATTACCTGATCTGTGCAGGGGGAGGCACTAGATGCTACCTGCGTTTCCAGCACAACCCCCGCCTTTCCCTGGCACCCCGCATAATAGTCAATCGGAGAAGACAGGCTGAGGGCTCCTCGGAGATCCCAGGGGCTGGAGACAGGGGATGGAACCTCGCCACACTAGAATTCAAGAAAGTGGCCGAGTGGATGGGGGAGTTTTGGGACCGACCTCCACGCAGCTGCCTCTTGTCACTGGTGTTCCCTGGCAGGGGGAAGTCCGCTAATTACCTTATCTGTCCAGGCGGGGGCACTAGATGCTACCTGCATTTCCAGCCCAACCCCCGACTTTCCCCGGCAGCACGCCCTGAAAACACTCGGAGAAGACACGCGGAGGGCTCCTACGAGATCCCAGGCGCTGCAGACAGAGGACGGAACCTCGCCACACTCAGAATTCCGGAAGCGGCCGAGTTGATTGGGGAGGTTTGTTGCCGCCCTCCACGAGGTTGCCGGGTGTCACAGGTGTTCCCTGGCAGGGGGAATTCCGCTAATTACCGGATCCGTACAGGGGGAGTCACTAGAATCTACCTGCATGTCCAGCCCAACCCCCGCACTTACCCGGCAGCCCGCACTAGGAGACACTCGGGGAAGACACGCGGAGGGCTCCTAGTAGATCCCAGGCGCTACAGAGGAAGGACGGAACCTCGCCACACTCAGAATTCCGGAACGTGGCCGAGTGGGTGGGGGAGGTTTGGGACCGCCCTCCACGCAGCTGCCTGGTGTCACAAGTGTTCCCTTGCAGGAGGAATTCTGCTAATTAACTGATCTGTGCAGGGGGACGCACTAGATGCTACCTGCATTTCCAGCCCAATAACCGCCTTTCCCCTACAGCCCGCACTACGAGACACTCGGGGAAGACACAAGGAGGGCTCCTAGGAGATCCCAATCGCTGCAGACTGAGGACGGAACTTCGCCACAATCAGAATTCCGGAAGCGGCCGAGATGAATGGGGAGTTTTTTTGCCGCCCTCCACGCAGCTTCCTGGTGTCACAGGTGTTCCCTTGTAGCGGGAAGTCCGCCAATTACCTGATCTGTGCAGGGATAGGCACTAGATGCTACCTGCGTTTCCAGCACAACCCCCGCCTTTCCCTGGCAGCCCGCATAATAGTCAATCGGAGAAGACAGGCTGAGGGCTCCTCGGAGATCCCAGGCGCTGCAGACATGGGATGGAACCTCGCCACACTAGAATTCAAGAAAGTGGCCGAGTGGATGGGGGAGTTTTGGGACCGCCCTCCTCGCAGCTGCCTGGTGTCACAGGTGTTCCCTGGCTGGGGGAAGTTGGCTAATTACCTGATCCGTCCAGTGGGAGGCACTAGATGCTACCTGCATTTCCAGCCCAACCCCCGCCTTTCCGGCCGCCCACACTACGAGACACTCGGCGAAGACAAGCAGAGGGCTCCTAGGAAATCCCAGGCGCTGCAGACAGAGGACTGAACCTCCCCACAATGAGAATTCCAGAACGCGCCGAGTGGGTGGCGGAGGTTTGGGGCCGCCCTCCATGCAGCTGCATGGTTTCACAGGTGTTCCCTGGCAGGGGGAAGTCCGCTAATTACCTGATCTGTGCAGGGGGAGGCACTAGATGCTACCTGCATTTCCAGCCCAACCCCCGCCTTTCCCCGGCAGCACGCCCTAAAATCACTCGGAGAAGACACGCGGAGGGCTCCTAGGAGATCCTAGGCGCTGCAGACAGAGGACGGAACCTCGCCACACTCAGAATTCCGGAAGCGGCCGAGTTGATTGGGGAGGTTTGTTGCCGCCCTCCACGAGGTTGCCGGGTGTCACAGGTGTTCCCTGGCAGGGGGAATTCCGCTAATTACAGGATCCGTACAGGGGGAGTCACTAGAATCTACCTGCATGTCCAGCCCAACCCCCGCACTTACCCGGCAGCCCGCACTAGGAGACACTCGGGGAAGACACGCGGAGGGCTCCTAGTAGATCCCAGGCGCTACAGAGGAAGGACGGAACCTCGCCACACTCAGAATTCCGGAACGTGGCCGAGTGGGTGGGGGAGGTTTGGGGAAGCCCTCCACGCAGCTGCCTGGTGTCACAAGTGTTCCCTTGCAGGAGGAAGTCCGCAAATTACCTCATCGGTCCAGGGGGAGGCACTAGATGCTACCTGCATTTCCAGCCCATCCCCCGCATTTCCCCGGCAGCCCGCAGTAGGAGAAACTCTGGGAAAACACGCGGAGGGCTCCTAGGAGATCCCAGGCGCTGCAGACAGAGGACGGAACCTCGCAACACTCAGAATTCCGGAACGCGGCCGAGTGGGTGGGGGAGGTTTGGGGCCGCCCACCATGTAGCTGCCTGGTGTCACAGGTGTTCCCTGGCAGGGGGAAGTCAGCTAATTACCTGATTAGCCCAGTGGGAGGCACTTGATGCTACCTGCTTTTCCAGCCGAACCCCTGCCTTTCCCCGGCAGCCCGCACTAGGACACTCTCGGGGAAGACACGCGGAGGGCTCCTAGTAGATCCCAGACGCTGCAGACAGAGGACGGAAACTCGCCACACTCATAATCCAGGAACTTGGCCGAGTGGGTGAGGGAGGTTTGTGGCCGCACTCCACGCAGCTTCCTGGTGTCACAGGTGTTCACTGGCAATGGGAATTCCGCTAATTACCTGATCTGTCCTGGGAGAGGCAGTAGATGCTAAATGCATTTCCAGCCCAACCCCCGCGTTTCCCCGGCATCCCGCACTAGGAGACACTCGGGGAAGACACGCGGAGGGCTCTTAGGAGTTCCCAGGCGCCGCAAACAGAGGACAGAACTTCCCCACACTCAGAATTCCAGAACGCGGCCGAGTGGGTTTGGGAGGTTGGGGCCGCCCTCCAAGCAGCTGCCTGGTTTCACAGGTGTTCCCTGGCAGGGGGAACTCCGCTAATTACCTGATCAGTCCAGGGGGAGTCACTAGATGCTACCTGCATTTCCAGCCCAACCCCCGCATTTCCCAGAAGCCCGAACTAGGAGACACTTGGGGAAGACACGCGGATGTCTCCTAGGAGATCCCAGGCGCTACAGACAGAGGACGGAACCTCGCCACAGTCAGAATTCCGGAACGCGGCCAAGTGGGTGGGGGAGGTTTGGGGCCGCCCTCCACAGAGCTACCTGGTGTCACAGGTGTTACCTGGCAGGGGGAAGTCCGCTAATTACCTCATGTGTCCAGGGTGAGGCACTAGATGTTACCTGCATTTCCAGCCCAACCCCTGCCTTTCCCCGGTAGCCCGTAACGAGACATTCGGGGAAGAAACGGGGAGGGCTCCTAGGAGATCCCAAGCGCCGCAAACATAGGACTGAACCTCCCCACACTCAGAATCCCAGAACGCGGACGAGTCGGTGGGGGAGGATTTGGGCGCCCACCACGAATCTGCCTGGTGTCACAGGTGTTCCCTGGCAGGGGGAAGTCCGCTAATTACCTGATCTGTCCAGAGGGAGGCACTAGATTCTACCTGCATTTCCAGCCCAACCCCCACATTTCCCCGGCAGCCCGCATAATATTCTTTAGGGGAAGACTCCCGGAGGGTTCCTTGGAGATCCCAGGCGCTGCAGACAGAGGACGGAACCTCGCCGCACACAGAATTCCAGAACGCGGCCGAGTGGGCGGGGGAGGTTTGGGACCGCTCTCCACGCAGCTGCCTGTTGTCACAGGTGTTCCCTGGCAGGGGGAAGTCCGCAAATTACCTCATCGGTCCAGGGGGAGGCACTAGATTTTATCTGCATTTCCAGCCCAAACCCCGCCTTTCCCTGGCAGTCCACACTAAGAGACACTCGGTGAAGACACTAGGAGGGCTCCTAGGAGATCCCAGGCGCCGAAAACAGAGGACTGAACCTCCCCAAAATGAGAATTCCAGAACGCGGCCAGTGGGTGGGGGAGGTTTGGGCCCGCCCTGCACGCAGCTGCATGGTGTCACAGGTGTTCCCTGGCAGGATGAAGTCCGCTAATTACCTGATCTGTGCAGGGGGAGGCACTAGATGCTACCTGCATTTCCAGCCCAACTCCCGCATTTCCCCGGCAGCCCGCACTAGGATAAACTCAATGGAAGACACGTGGAGGGCTCCTAGGAGATCCCAGGCGCTGCAGACAGAGGACGGAACCTCGCAAAATGCAGAATTCAGGAACGCGCCCGAGTGGGTGGGGGAGGTTTGGGGCCGCCCTCCACACAGCTGCATGGTGTCACAGGTGTTCCCTGGCAGGGGGAAGTCCTCTAATTACTTGATCTGTGCAGGGGGAGGCACTAGAAGCTACCTGCATTTCCAGCCCAACTCCCGCATTTCTCCGGCAGCCTGCACTAAGAGACACTCGGGGAAGACACACGGAGGGCTCCTAGGAGATCCCAGGCTCTGCAGAGAGAGGACGGAACCTCGCCTCACTCAGAAATCCGGAACGCCTCCGAGTGGGTTGGGGAGGTTTGGGGCCGCACGCCACGCAGCTGCCTGGTTTCACAGATGTACCCTGGCAGGGGCAATTCCGCTAATTACCTGAACTGTGCAGGGGGAGGCACTAGATGCTACCTGCATTTCCATTCCAACCCCCTATTTCCCCGGCAGCCTGCACTACGAGACACTCGGGGAAGACACTCTTAAGGCTCCTAGGAGATCCCAGGCGCTGCAGACAGAGGACGGAACCTCCCCACACTCAGAATTCCGGAACGCGGGCCGAGTTGGTTGGGGAATGTTTGGGGCCGCCCTCCACGCAGCTGCCTGGTGTCACATGTTTTCACTGGCAAGAGTAAGTCCGCTACTTTACTGATCTGTTCCGGGGGGAGTCACTAGATTCTACATGCATTTCCAGGTCAACCCCCGCTTTTCCCCGGCAGCCCGCCATAGGAGACACTCGCGGAAGACACGCGGAGGGCTCCTAGGTGATCCCAGGCGCTGCAGACAGAGGACGGAACCTCGCCACACTCAGAAGTCCGGAACGAGGCCGAGTGGGTGGTGAGATTTGGGACCGCCCTCCACGAAGCTGCCTGGTGTCACAGGTGTTCCCTGGCAGGGGGAAGTCCGCTAATTATCTGATCTGTGCAGGGGGAGGCACTAGATGCTACCTGCATTTCCAGCCCAACCCTCGCCGTTCCCCGGCAGCCCGCACTAGGAGACACTCAGGGAAGACAAGGGGAGTGCTCCTAGGAGATCCCAGGCGCCGCACACAGAGGAACTGAACCTCCCAACAATGAGAATTCCAGAACGCGGCCAGTGTGTGGGGGAGGATTGGGGCCGCCATCCATGAAAGTGCATGGTGTCACAGGTGTTCCCTGGCAGGAAGAATTCCGCTAATTACCTGATCTGTGCAGGGGAAGACACTAGATGCTACCTGCATTTCAAGCCAAACCCCCACCTTTCCCTGGCAGCCCGCAATACGAGACACTCGGAGAAGACACTTGGAGTGCTCTTGGAGATCCCAGGCGGTGCAGACAGAGGACGGAACCTCGCCACACTCAGAATTCCGGAAAGGGCCGAGTGGTTTGGGGGGGTTTGGGGCCGCCCACCACGCAGCTCCCTGTTGTCACTGGTGTTCCCTGGCAGGGGGAAGTCCGCTAATTAACCTGATCTGTGCAGGGGGAGGCACTAGATTCTACCTGCATTTCCCGCCCAACCCCCGCCTTTCCCCCGGCAGCCCGCCTTAGGAAACACTCGGAGAAGACACGCGGAGGGCTCCTAGGAGATCCCAGGCGCTGCAGACAGAGGACGGAACATCGCCACACTCAGAATTCCGGAACGCGGCCGAGAGGGTTGGTGAGGTTTGGGGCCGCACATCCACGAAGCTGCCTGGTGTCAAGGTGTTCCCTGGCAGGGGGAAGTCCGCTAATTACCTGATCTGTGCAGGGGGAGGCACTAGATTTTATCTGCATTTCCAGCCCAAAACCCCGCCTTTCCCTGGCAGTCCGCAGTAAGAGACACTCGGGGAAGACACTAGGAGGGCTCCTAGGAGATCCCAGGTGCTGCAGACAGAGGACGGAACCTCCCCTCTCTCAGAATTCCGGAACGCAGCCGAGTGGGTTGGGAATGTTTGGGGCCGCCATCCACGCAGCTGCCTGGTGTCACAGGTGTTCACTGGCAGGAGGAAGTCCGCTAATTACCTGATCTGTGCAGGGGGGAGGCACTAGATGCTACCTGCATTTCCATTCCAACCCCCTATTTCCCCGGCAGCCTGCACTACGAGACACTAGGGGAAGACACTCTTAAGGCTCCTAGGAGATCCCAGGCGCTGCAGACAGAGGACGGAACCTTGCAAAATGCAGAACTCAGGAACGCGGCCGAGTGGGTGGGGGAGATTTGGGTCCGCCCCCCACGCAGCTGCTTGTTGTCACCGGTGTTCCCTGGTAGGGGGAAAACCGCTAAATACCTCATCGGTCCAGGTGTAGGCACAAGATGCTACCTGTGTTTCAAACCCAACCCCCGCATTTACCCGGCAGCCCGCACTAAGAGGACACTCGGGGAAGACATTAAGAGGGCTCCTAGGAGATCCCAGGCGCCGCAAACAGAGGACTGAACCTCCCCACAATGAGATTTCCAGAACGCGGCCAAGTGGGTGGGGGAGGTTTGGGGCCACATTCCATGCAGTTGCATGGAGTCACAGCTCTTCCCTGGCAGGAGGATGTCCGCTAGTTACCTCATCTGTCCAGGGGGAGGCACTAGATGCTACCTGCATTTCCAGCCCATCCCCCGCATTTCCCCGGCAGCCCGCACTAGGAGAAACTCGGGGAAAACACGCGGAATGCTCCTAGGAGATCCCAGTCACTGCCGACAGAGGACGGAACCTCGCCACACTATGAATTCCGGAACGCGGCCGAGTGTGGGGGAGGTTTGGGGCCGCACAACATGCAGCTCCCTGGTGTCACAGGTGTTCCCTGGCAGGGGGAATCCGCTAATTACCTGATCTGCCCAGGGGGAGGCACTAGATGCTACCTGCATTTCCAGCCCAACTCTGCCTTTCCCCGGCAGCCCGCACTAGGAGACACTCGCGGAAGACACGCGGAGGGCTCCTAGGTGATCACAGGCGCTGCAGACAGAGGACGGAACCTCGCCACACTCAGAATTCAGGAACGCGGCCGAGTGTGTGGGGGAGGTTTGGGCCGCCCTGCACGCAGCTGCATGGTGTCACAGGTGTTCCCTGGCAGGAGGAAGTCCGCTAATTACCTGAATCGGTGCAGGGGGAGGCACTAGATGCTACCTGCATTCCAGCCCAACCCCCTCCTTTCCCTGGCAGTCCGCACTAAGAGACAATCGGGGAAGTCACTAGGAGGGGCTCCTAGGAGATCCAGGTGCTGCAGACAGAGGACGGAACCTCCCCTCTCTCAGAATTCCGGAACGCGGCCGAGTGGGTTGGGAATGTTTGGGGCCGCCCTCCACGCAGCTGCCCTGGTGTCACAGGTGTTCACTGGCAGGAGGAAGTCCGCTAATTACCTGATCTGTGCAGGGGGAGGCACTAGATATTACCTGCATTTCTAGCCCAACCCCCGCATTTCCCCGGCAGCCCGCACTAGGAGACACTCGCGGAAGACACGCGGAGGGCTCCTAGGTGATCCCAGGCTCTGCAGACAGAGGACGGAACCTCGCCACACTCAGAATTCCGGAACGCGGCCTAGAGGTAAGGTGAGGTTTGGGGCCGCCCTCCACGAAGCTGCCTGGTGTCAAGGTGTTCCCTGGCAGGGGGAAGTCCGCTAATTACCTGATCTGCGCAGGGGGAGGCAACTAGATGCTATCTGCATTTCCAGCCCAAACCCCGCCTTTCCCTGGCAGTCCGCACTAAGAGACACTCGGGAAGACATTAAGAGGGCTCCTAGGAGATCCCAGGCGCCGCAAACAGAGGACTGAACCTCCCCACAATGAGATTTCCAGAACGCGGCCAAGTGGGTGGGGGAGGTTTGGGGCCACATTCCATGCAGTTGCATGGAGTCACAGCTCTTCCCTGGCAGAGGGAATTCCGCTAATTACCTCATCTGTCCAGGGGGAGGCACTAGATGCTACCTGCATTCCAGCCCATCCCCCGCATTTCCCGGCAGCCCGCACTAGGAGAAACTCGGGGAAAACACGCGGATGCTCCTAGGAGATCCCAGTCGCTGCCGACAGAGGACGGAACCTCGCCACACTATGAATTCCGGAACGCGGCGCCGAGTGTGTGGGGGAGGTTTGGGGCCGCACAACATGCAGCTCCCTGGTGTCACAGGTGTTCCCTGGCAGGGGGAATCCCCTAATTACCTGATCTGCCCAGGGGGAGGCACTAGATGCTACCTGCATTTCCAGCCCAACTCCTGCCTTTCCCCGGCAGACCGCACTAGGAGACACTCGGGGAAGACACGCGGAGGGCTCCTAGATGATCCCAGGCGCTGCAAGACAGAGGACGGATCCTCGCCACACTCAGAATTCCGGAACGCGGTCGAGTGGTTGGTGCGATTTGGGGCCGCCATCCACGCAGCTGCCTGGTGTCACAGGTGTTCCCTGGGAGGAAGAAGTCCGCTAATTACCTGATCTGTGCAGGGGAGGCACTAGATGCTACCTGCATTTCCAGCCCAACCCCCGCATTTCCCGGCAGCCCGCACTAGGAGAAACTCAATGGAAGACACGCGGATGGGCTCCTAGGAGATCCCAGGCGCTGCAGACAGAGACGGAACCTCGCAAAATGCAGAATTCAGGAACGCGGCCGAGTGGGTGGGGGAGATTTGGGTCCGCCCTCCACGCAGCTGCTTGTTGTCACCGGGTGTTCCCTGGTAGGGGGAAAACCGCTAAATACCTCATCGGTCCAGGTGGAGGCACTAGATGCTACCTGTGTTTCAAACCCAACCCCCGCATTTACCCTGCAGGCCCGCACTAGGAGACACTCGGGGAAGACACACGGAGGGCTCCTAGGAGATCACAGGCTCTGCAGAGAGAGGACGGAACCTCGCCACACTCAGAAATCCGGAACGCCTCCGAGTGGGTTGGGGAGGTTTGGGGCCGCAAGCCACGCAGCTGCCTGGTTTCACAGATGTACCCTGGCAGGGGCAATTCCGCTTAATTACCTGATCTGTGCAGGGGAGGCACTAGATGCTACCTGCATTTCCATTCCACCCCCTATTTCCCCGGCAGCCATGCACTACGAGACACTCGGGAAGACACTCTTAAGGCTCCTAGGAGATCCCAGGCGCTGCAGACAGAGGACGGAACCTCCCACACTCAGAATTCCGGAAACGCGGCCGAGTTTGTTGGGAATGTTTGGGGCCGCCCTCCACACAGCTGCATGGTGTCACAGGTGTGCCCTGGCAGGAGGAATTCCGCTAATTACCTGATCTGTGCAGGGGGAGGCACTAGATGCTACCTGCATTTATATCCCAACCCCTGATTTCCCCGGCAGCCTACACTACGAGTCACTCGGGGAATACACGCGGAGGGCTCCTAGTTGATCCCAGGCGCTGCAGACAGAGGACGGAACCTCCCCACACTCAGAATTCCGAACGTGGCCGAGTTGGTTGGGAATGTTTGGGGCCGCCCTCCACGCAGCTGCCTGGTGTCACATGTTTTCACTGGCAAGAGTAAGTCCACTAATTTACTGATCTGTTCCGGGGGGAGGCACTAGATTCTACAAGCATTTCCAGGTCAACCCCCGCTTTTCCCCGGCAGCCCGCACTAGGAGACACTCGCGGAAGACACGCGGAGGGCTCCTAGGTGATCCCAGGCGCTGCAGACAGAGGACGGAACCTCGCCACACTCAGAAGTCCGGAACGAGGCCGAGTGGGTGGTGAGATTGGGACCGCCCTCCACGAAGCTGCCTGGTGTCACAGGTGTTCCCTGGCAGGGGGAAGTCCGCTAATTATCTGATCTGTGCAGGGGGAGGCACTAGATGCTACCTGCATTTCCAGCCCAACCCTCGCCGTTCCCCGGCAGCCCGCACTAGGATACACTCAGGGAAGACAACGGGAGTGCTCCTAGGAGATCCCAGGCGCCGCACACAGAGGACTGAACCTCCCCACAATGAGAATTCCAGAACGCGGCAGTGTGTGGGGGAGGTTTGGGGCCGCCATCCATGAAAGTGCATGGTGTCACAGGTGTTCACTGGCAGGAGGCATTCCGCTAATTACCTGATCTGTGCAGGGGAAGACACTAGATGCTACCTGCATTTCCAGCCAAACCCCCACCTTTCCCTGGCAGCCCGCAATACGAGACACTCGGAGAAGACACTTGGAGTGCTCTTGGAGATCCCAGGCGGTGCAGAGAGAGGACGGAAACCTCGCCACACTCAGAATTCCGGAAAGCGGCCGAGTGGTTTGGGGGGGGTTTTGGGCCGCCCACCACGCAGCTCCCTGTTGTCACTGGTGTTCCCTGGCAGGGGGAAGTCCGCTAATTACCTGATCTGTGCAGGGGGAGGCACTAGATTCTACCTGCATTTCCAGCCCAACCCCCGCCTTCTCCGGCAGCCCGCCTTAGGAAACACTCGGAGAAGACACGCGGAGGGCTCTAGGAGATCCAGGCGCTGCAGACAGAGGACGGAACATCGCCACACTCAGAATTCCGGAACGCGCCGAGAGGGTTGGTGAGGTTTGGGGCCGCACTCCACGAAGCTGCCTGGGTGTCAAGGTGTTCCCTTGCAGGGGGAAGTCCGCTAATTACCTGATCTGTGCAGGGGGAGGCACTAGATTTTATCTGCATTTCCAGCCCAAACCCCGCCTTTCCCTGGCAGTCCACACTAAGAGACCCTTGGGGAAGACACTAGGAGGGCTCCTAGGAGATCCCAGGCCGCCGAAAACAGAGGACTGAACCTCCCCAAATGAGAATTCCAGAACGCGGCCAGTGGGTGGGGGAGGTTTGGGGGCCGCCCTGCACGCAGCTGCATGGTGTCACAGGTGTTCCCTGGCAGGATGAAAGTCCGCTAATTACCTGATCTGTGCAGGGGGGAGGGCACTAGATGCTACCTGCATTTCCAGCCCAACCCCCTCCTTTCCCTGGCAGTCCGCACTAAGAGACACTCGGGGGAAGACACTAGGAGGGCTCCTAGGAGATCCCAGGTGCTGCAGACAGAGGACGGAACCTCGCCACACTCAGAATTCCGGAACGCGGCGAGTGGTTTGGTGAGATTTGGAGCCGCCATCCACGCAGCTGCCTGGTTCACATGGTTCCCTGGGAGGAAGAAGTCCGCTAATTACCTGATCTGTGCAGGGGGAGGCACTAGATGCTACCTGCATTTCCAGCCCAACCCCCGCATTTCCCAGGCAGCCCGCACTAGGAGAAACTCAATGGAAGACACGCGGAGGGTTCCTAGGAGATCCCAGCCGCTGCAGACAGAGGACGGAACCTTGCAAAATGCAGAATTCAGGAACGCGGCCGAGTGGGTGGGGGAGATTTGGGTCCGCCCTCCACGCAGCTGCTTGTTGTCACCGGTGTTCCCTGGTAGGGGAAAACCGCTAAATACCTCATCGGTCCAGGTGGAGGCACTAGATGCTACCTGTGTTTCAAACCCAACCCCCGCATTTACCCGGCAGCCCGCACTAGGAGACACTCGGGAAGACACGCGGAGGGCTCCTTGGAGTTCCCAGGCGCTGCAGACAGAGGACGGAACCTCGCCAAACTCAGAATTCCGGAACGCGCCCGAGTGGGTGGGGGAGGTTTGGGGCCGCCCTCCACACAGCTGCATGGTGTCACAGGTGTGCCCTGGCAGAGGAATTCCGCTAATTACCTGATCTGTGCAGGGGAGGCACTAGATGCTACCTGCATTTCCTTCCCAACCCCTGATTTCCCCGGCAGCCTACACTACGAGACACTCGGGGAATACACGCGGAGGGCTCCTAGGTGATCCCAGGCGCTGCAGACAGGGGACGGAAACTCGCCACACTCAGAATTCCGGAACGCGGCCGAGTGGGTGGGGGAGGTTTAGGGTCGCCCTACATGCAGCTGCCTGGTGTCACAGGTGTTCCCTGGCAGGGGGAAGTCTTCTAATTACCTGATCTGTGCAGGGGGAGGCACTAGAAGCTACCTGCATTTCCAGCCCAACTCCCGCATTTCTCCGGCAGCCCGCACTAAGAGACACTCGGGGAAGACACACGGAGGGCTCCTAGGAGATCCCAGGCTCTGCAGAGAGAGGACGGAACCTCGCCACACTCAGAAATCCGGAACGCCTCCGAGTGGGTTGGGGAGGTTTGGGGCCGCACGCCACGCAGCTGCCTGGTTACACAGATGTACCCTGGCAGGGGCAATTCCGCTAATTACCTGATCTGTGCAGGGGAGGCACTAGATGCTACCTGTATTTCCATTCCAACCCCTATTTCCCCGGCAGCCTGCACTACGAGACACTAGGGGAAGACACTCTTAAGGCTCCTAGGAGATCCCAGGCGCTGCAGACAGAGGACGGAACCTCCCCACACTCAGAATTCCGGAACGCGGCCGAGTTGGTTGGGAATGTTTGGGGCCGCCCTCCACGCAGCTGCCTGGTGTCACATGTTTTCACTGGCAAGAGTAAGTCCGCTAATTTACTGATCTGTTCCGGGGGAGGCACTAGATTCTACATGCATTTCCAGGTCAACCCCCGCTTTTCCCGGCAGCCCGCACAAGGAGACACTCGCGGAAGACACGCGGAGGGCTCCTAGGTGATCCCAGGCGCTGCAGACAGAGGACGGAACCCCCCACACTCAGAATTCAGGAACGCGGCCGAGTGGGTGGGGGAGGTTTGGGGCCGCCCTGCACGCAGCTGCATGGTGTCACAGGTGTTCCCTGGCAGGAGGAAGTCCGCTAATTACCTGATCTGTGCAGGGGGAGGCACTAGATGCTATCTGCATTTCCAGCCCAAACCCGCCTTTCCCTGGCAGTCCGCACTAAGAGACACTCGGGGAAGAAATTAAGAGGGCTCCTAGGAGATCCCAGGCGCCGCAAACAAAAGACTGAACCTCCCCACAATGAGATTTCCTGAACGCGGCCAGTGGGTGGGGGAGGTTTGGGGCCGCCCTGCACGCAGCTGCATGGTGTCACAGGTGTTCCCTGGCAGGAGGAAGTCCGCTAATTACCTGATCTGTGCAGGGGGAGGCACTAGATGCTACCTGCATTTCCAGCCCAACCCCTCTTTCC
>NC_045721.1:28124488-28147686 GCF_009834535.1 Camelus ferus
AGGCGGTGCAGACAGAGGACGGAACCTCGCCACACTCAGAATTCCAAACGCGGCCGAGTGGTTTGGGGGGGTTTGGGGCCACCCACCACGCAGCTCCCTGTTGTCACTGGTGTTCCCTGGCAGGGGGAAGTCCGCTAATTACCTGATCTGTGCAGGGGGAGGCACTAGATTCTACCTGCATTTCCAGCCCAACCCCGCCTTTCCCCGGCAGCCCGCCTTAGGAAACACTCGGAGAAGACACGCGGAGGGCTCCTAGGAGATCCCACGCGCTGCAGACAGAGGACGGAACATCGCCACACTCAGAATTCCGGAACGCGGCCGAGAGGGTTGGTGAGGTTTGGGGCCGCACTCCACGAAGCTGCCTGGTGTCAAGGTGTTCCCTGGCAGGGGAAGTCCGCTAATTACCTGATCTGTGCAGGGGGAGGCACTAGATGCTACTGCATTTCCAGCCCAACCCCCTCCTTTCCCTGGCAGTCCGCACTAAGAGACACTCGGGGAAGACACTAGGAGGGCTCCTAGGAGATCCCAGGCTGCAGACAGAGGACGAACCTCCCCTCTCTCAGAATTCGAACGCGTCCGAGTGGGTTGGGGAATGTTTGGGGCCGCCCTCCACTCAGCTGCCTGGTGTCACAGGTGTTCACTGGCAGGAGAAAGTCCGCTAATTACCTGATCTGTGCAGGGGGAGGCACTAGAGGTTCCTGCATTTCTAGCCCAACCCCGCCTTTCCTCGCGCAGCCCGCACTAGGACACTCGGGGAAGACACGCGGAGGCTCCTAGGAAATCCCAGACGCTGCAGACAGAGGACGGAACCTCGCCACACTCAGAATCCGGAACGCGGGTCGAGTGGTTTGGTGAGATTTGGAGCCGCCATCCACGCAGCTGCCTGGTGTCACAGGTGTTCCCTGGAGGAGAAGTCCGCTAATTACCTGATCTGTGCAGGGGGAGGCACTAGATGCTACCTGCATTTCCAGCCCAACCCCCGCATTTCCCAGGCAGCCCGCACTAGGAGAAACTCAATGGAAGACACGCGGAGGGCTCCTAGGAGATCCCAGGCGCTGCAGACAGAGGACGGAACCTCGCAAAATGCAGAATTCAGGAACGCGGCCGAGTGGGTGGGGGAGATTTGGGTCCGCCCTCCACGCAGCTGCTTGTTGTCACCGGTGTTCCCTGGTAGGGGGAAAACCGCTAAATACCTCATCGGTCCAGGTGGAGGCACTAGATGCTACCTGTGTTTCAAACCCAACCCCCGCATTTACCCGGCAGCCCGCACTAGGAGACACTCGGGGAAGACACGCGGAGGGCTCCTTGGAGTTCCCAGGCACTGCAGACAGAGGACGGAACCTCGCCAAACTCAGAATTCCGGAACGCGGGCCGAGTGGGTGGGGGAGGTTTAGGGTCGCCCTACATGCAGCTGCCTGGTGTCACAGGTGTTCCCTGGCAGGGGGAAGTCTTCTAATTACCTGATCTGTGCAGGGGGAGGCACTAGAAGCTACCTGCATTTCCAGCCCAACTCCCGCATTTCTCCGGCAGCCCGCACTAAGAGACACTCGGGGAAGACACACGGAGGGCTCCTAGGAGATCCCAGGCTCTGCAGAGAGAGGACGGAACCTCGCCACACTCAGAAATCCGGAACGCCTCCGAGTGGGTTGGGGAGGTTTGGGGCCGCACGCCACGCAGCTGCCTGGTTACACAGATGTACCCTGGCAGGGGCAATTCCGCTAATTACCTGATCTGTGCAGGGGGAGGCACTAGATGCTACCTGTATTTCCATTCCAACCCCCTATTTCCCCGGCAGCCTGCACTACGAGACACTCGGGGAAGACACTCTTAAGGCTCCTAGGAGATCCCAGGCGCTGCAGACAGAGGACGGAACCTCCCCCACACTCAGAATTCCGGAACGCGGCCGAGTTGGTTGGGAATGTTTGGGGCCGCCCTCCACGCAGCTGCCTGGTGTCACATGTTTTCACTGGCAAGAGTAAGTCCGCTAATTTACTGATCTGTTCCGGGGGGAGGCACTAGATTCTACATGCATTTCCCAGGTCAACCCCCGCCTTTTCCCGACAGCCCGCACAAGGAGACACTCGCGGAAGACACGCGGAGGGCTCCTAGGTGATCCCAGGCGCTGCAGAAAGAGGACGGAACCCCGCCACACTCAGAATTCAGGAACGCGGCCGAGTGGGTGGGGGAGGTTTGGGGCCGCCCTGCACGCAGCTGCATGGTGTCACAGGTGTTCCCTGGCAGGAGGAAGTCCGCTAATTACCTGATCTGTGCAGGGGGAGGCACTAGATGCTATCTGCATTTCCAGCACAAACCCCGCCTTTCCCTGGCAGTCCGCACTAAGAGACACTCGGGGAAGACATTAAGAGGGCTCCTAGGAGATCCCAGGCGCCGCAAACAGAAGACTGAACCTCCCCACAATGAGATTTATAGAACGCGGCCAAGTGGGTGGGGGAGGTTTGGGGCCGCCCTCCACGCAGCTGCCTGGTGTCACAGGTGTTCACTGGCAGGAGGAAGTCCGCTAATTACCTGATCTGTGCAGGGGAGGCACTAGATGTTACCTGCTTTTCTAGCCCAACCCCCGCCTTTCCCCCGGCAGCACGCCCTAAAAACACTCGGAGAAGACACGCGGAGGGCTCCTAGGAGATCCCAAGCGCCGCAAACATAGGACTGAACCTCCCCACCTCAGAATCCCAGAACGCGGACGAGTCGGTGGGGAGGTTTTGGGCGCCCACCACGCATCTGCCTGGTGTCACAGGTGTTCCCTGGCAGGGGGAAGTCCGCTAATTACCTGAACTGTCGAGGGTGTGCACTAGATGCTACCTGAATTTCCAAACAACCCCCGAATTTCCCGGCAGCCCGCACTAGGAGAAACTCGGGGAAGACACGTGGAGGTCTCCTAGGAGATCCCAGGCGCTGCAGACAGAGGACGGAACCTCGCCACACTCAGAATTCTGGAACACAGCTGCCTGGTGTCACAGGTGTTCCCTGGCAGGGGGACGTCCGCTAATTACCTGATCTGTCCAGGGGGAGGCACTAGATGCTACCTGCTTTTCCAGCTCAACTCCTGCCTTTCCCCGGCAGCCCGCACTAAGAGACACTCGGGGAAGACACGTGGAGGGATCCTAGGAGATTCCAGGCGCTGCAGACAGAGGACGGAACCTCGCCACACTCAGAATTCCGAAACGGGACCGAGTAGGTGGGGGAGGTTTGGGGCCACCCGCCACGCAGCTGCGTGGTGTCACAGGTGTTCCCTGGGAGGGGGAATTTCGCTAAATACCTCATCTTTCGAGGGGGATGCACTTCATTCTACGTGCATTTCCAGCCCAACCCACTCCTTTCCACGACAGCCCGCAGTAAGAGACACTCGGGGAAGACACGTGGAGGTCTCCTAGAAGATCCCAGGCGCTGCAGACAGAGGACGGAACATCCCCACACTCAGAAATCCGGAACCCGGCCGAATGGGTGAGCTAGGTTTGGGTCCCTCCTCCACGCAGATGCCTGGGGTCACAGGTGTTCCTTGGTAGGGGGAATTCCGCTAATTACCTCATCTTTGCAGTGGGAGGCACTAGATGCTACCTGATTTTCCAGCCCAAACCAAGCCTTTCCCCGGCAGCCCACACTACTAAACACCCGGGGAAGACACGTGGTGGGCTCGTAGGAGATCCTAGGCGCTGTAGACAGAGGACGGAAACTCGCCACACTCAGAAATTCGGAACATGGCCGAGTGGGTGGGGGAGGTTTGGGGCCGCACTCCACGCAGCTGCCTGGTGTCACAGGTGTTCACTGGCAGGGGGAAGTCCGCTAATTACCTGATCTGTCCAGGGGGAGGCACTAGATGCTATCTGAATTTCCAGCCCATCCCCCGCATTTACATGGCAGCCCACACTAGGAGACAGTAGGGGAAGGCACGCTGATGACGCCTAGGAAATCCCAGGTGCTGCAGACAGAGGATGGAACCTCGCCACCCTCAGAATTCCGGAACGCGGCCGAGTGGGTGAGGGAGGCTTGGTGCCGTCCTCCTCGCAGCTGCCTGGTGTCACAGGTGTTCCCTTGCAGGGGGAAGTCCGCTAATTACCTGATCGGTCCAGGGGGAGGCACAAGAGCTACCTGCATTTCCAGAACAACCCCCGCCTTTCCCCTGCAGACCGCACAAGGAGACACTCGGGGAAGACACACGGAGGGCTCCTAGGAGATCCCAGGCGCTGCAGACAGAGGACGGAACCTCGCCACACTCAGAATTCCGGAACGCGCACAAGTGGTTCGGGGAGGTTTGGGGCCGCCCCCCACGGAGCTTCCTGTTGTCACAGGTGTTCCCTTGTAGGGGGAAGTCCGCTAAATACCTGATGTGCGCAGGGGTAGGCACTAGATGCTACCTGCGTTTCCAGCACAACCCCGCCTTTCCCAGGCACCCCGCATAATAGTCAATCGGGGAAGACATGCTGAGGGCTCCTCGGAGATCCCAGGCGCTTCATAAAGGGGATGGAACCTCGCCACACTCAGAATTCAAGAAAGTGGCCGAGTTGGTGGGGGAGATTTGGGACCGCCCTCCACGCAGCTGCCTGGTGTCACAGGTGTTCCCTGGCTGGGGGAAGTCCGCTAATTACCTGATCACAGCAGGGGGAGGCACTAGATGCTACCTGCATTTCCAGTCCTACCCCCGCCTTTCCCAGGCCGCCCACACTAGGAGACACTCGGGTAGACACTCGGAGGGCTCCTAGGAGATCCCAGGCTCTACAGACAGAGGATGGAACCTCGCAACACTCAGTATTCCGGAAGGCGGCCGAGTGGTTTAGGGAGGTTTGGGGCCGCCCACCACGCAGCTTCTTGGTGTCACAGGTGTTCCCTGGCAGGAGGAAGTCCGCTAATTACCTGATCTGTGCAGGGGGACGCACTAGATGCTTCCTGCATTTCCAGCCCAACACCCGAGTTTCCCCGGCAGCCCGCACTACGAGACACTCGGGGAAGACACACGGAGGGCTCCTAGGAGATCCCAGGCGCTGCAGACAGAGGACGGAACCTCGCCACACTCAGAATTCCGGAACGGGCCCGAGTGGGTGGGGGAGGTTTGGGGCCGCCCTCCACGCAGCTTCCTGGTGTCACAGGTGTTCCCTTGTAGGGGGAATTCTGCTAGTTACCTGATCTGTGCAGGGGGAGGCACTAGATGCTACCTGCATTTCCAGCCCAACCACCGCCTTTCCCCGGAGGCCCGCAATAGGAGACACTCGTGGAAGACACGCGGAGGGCTCCTAGGAGATCCCAGGCGCTGCAGACATAGGACGGAACCTCGCCACACTCATAATTCCGGAACGAGTCCGAGTGGGTGGGGGAGGTTTGGGGCCGCCCTCCACGCAGCTTCCTGGTGTCACAGGTGTTCCCTTGTAGCGGGAAGTCCGCTAATTACCTGATCTGTGCAAGGGGAGGCACTAGATGCTACCTGCGTTTCCAGCACAACCCCCGCATTTCCCTGGCAGCCCGCATAATAGTCAATCGGAGAAGACAGGCTGAGGGCTCCTCGGAGATCCCAGGCGCTGCAGACAGGGGATGGAACCTCGCCACACTAGAATTCAAGAAAGTGGCCGAGTGGATGGGGGAGTTTTAGGACCGCCCCCCACGCAGCTGCCTGGTGTCAGAGGTGTTACCTGGCAGGGGGACGTCCGCTAATTACCTGATCTGTCCAGGGGGAGGCACTAGATGCTACCTGCATTTCCAGCCCAACCCCCGCCTTTCCCCAGCCGCCCGCACTACGAGACACTCGGCGAAGACAAGCGGAGGGCTCCTAGGAAATCCCAGGCGCTGCAGACAGAGGACTGAACCTCCCCACAATGAGAATTCCAGAACGCGCCGAGTGGGTGGCGGAGGTTTGGGGACGCCCTCCATGCAGCTGCATGGTGTCACAGGTGTTCCCTGGCAGGGGGAAGTCCGCTAATTACCTGATCTGTGCAGGGGGAGGCACTAGATGCTACCTGCATTTCCAGCCCAACCCCCGCCTTTCCCCGGCAGCACGCCCTAAAATCACTCGGAGAAGACACGCGGAGTGCTCCTAGGAGATCCCAGGCGCTGCAGACAGAGGACGGAACCTCGCCACACTCAGAATTCCGGAAGCGGCCGAGTTGATTGGGGAGGATTGTTGCCGCACTCCACGAGGTTGCCGGGTGTCACAGGTGTTCCCTGGCAGGGGGAATTCCGCTAATTACCGGATCCGTACAGGGGGAGTCACTAGAATCTACCTGCATGTCCAGCCCAACCCCCGCACTTACCCGGCAGCCCGCACTAGGAGACACTCGGGGAAGACACGCGGAGGGCTCTTAGGAGTTCCCAGGCGCCGCAAAAGAGGACAGAACTTCCCCACACTCAGAATTCCAGAACGCGGCCGAGTGGGTTTGGGAGGTTTGGGGCCGCCCTCCAAGCAGCTGCCTGGTTTCACAGGTGTTCCCTGGCAGGGGGAACTCCGCTAATTACCTGATCAGTCCAGGGGGAGTCACTAGATGCTACCTGCATTTCCAGCCCAACCCCCGCATTTCCCCAGCAGCCCGAACTAGGAGACACTTGGGGAAGATACGCGGATGTCTCCTAGGGGTTCCCAGGCGCTACAGACAGAGGACGGAACCTCGCCACAGTCAGAATTCCGGAACGCGGCCAAGTGGGTGGGGGAGGTTTGGGGCCGCCCTCCACAGAGCTACCTGGTGTCACAGGTGTTACCTGGCTGGGGGAAGTCCGCTAATTACCTCATGTGTCCAGGGTGAGGCACTAGATGTTACCTGCATTTCCAGCCCAACCCCTGCCTTTCCCCGGTAGCCCGTAACGAGACATTCGGGGAAGACACGGGGAGGGCTCCTAGGAGATCCCAAGTGCCGCAAACATAGGACTGAACCTCCCCACACTCAGAATCCCAGAACGCGGACGAGTCGGTGGGGGAGGTTTTGGGCGCCCACCACGCATCTGCCTGGTGTCACAGGTGTTCCCTGGCAGGGGGAAGTCCGCTAATTACCTGATCTGTCCAGAGGGAGGCACTAGATTCTACCTGCATTTCCAGCCCAACCCCCACATTTCCCCGGCAGCCCGCATAATATTCTTTCGGGGAAGACTCCCGGAGGGTTCCTTGGAGATCCCAGGCGCTGCAGACAGAGGACGGAACCTCGCCGCACACAGAATTCCAGAACGCGGCCGAGTGGGCGGGGGAGGATTGGGACCGCTCTCCACGCAGCTGCCTGTTGTCACAGGTGTTCCCTGGCAGGGGGAAGTCCGCAAATTACCTCATCGGTCCAGGGGGAGGCACTAGATGCTACCTGCATTTCCAGCCCATCCCCCGCATTTCCCCGGCAGCCCGCACTAGGAGAAACTCGGGGAAAACACGCGGAGGGCTCCTAGGAGATCCCAGTCCCTGCAGACAGAGGACGAACCTCGCAACACTCAGAATTCCGGAACGCGGCCGAGTGGGTGGGGGAGGTTTGGGGCCGCCCACCATGTAGCTGCCTGGTGTCACAGGTGTTCCCTGGCAGGGGGAAGTCAGCTAATTACCTGATCAGCCCAGTGGGAGGCACTAGATGCTACCTGCTTTTCCAGCCGAACCCCTGCCTTTCCCCGGCAGCCCGCACTAGGACACACTCGGGGAAGACACGCGGAGGGCTCCTAGGAGATCCCAGACGCTGCAGACAGAGGACGGAAACTCGCCACACTCATAATCCAGGAACTTGGCCGAGTGGGTGGGGGAGGTTTGTGGCCGCACTCCACGCAGCTTCCTGGTGTCACAGGTGTTCACTGGCAATGGGAATTCCGCTAATTACCTGATCTGTCCTGGGAGAGGCAGTAGATGCTAAATGCATTTCCAGCCCAACCCCTGCCTTTCCCCGGTAGCCCATAACGAGACATTCGGGGAAGACACGGGGAGGGCTCCTAGGAGATCCCAAGCGCCGCAAACATAGGACTGAACCTCCCCACACTCAGAATCCCAGGACGCGGACGAGTCGGTGGGGGAGGTTTTGGGCGCCCACCACGCATCTGCCTGGTGTCACAGGTGTTCCCTGGCAGGGGGAAGTCCGCTAATTACCTGATCTGTCCAGAGGGAGGCACTAGATTCTACCTGCATTTCCAGCCCAACCCCCACATTTCCCCGGCAGCCCGCATAATATTCTTTCGGGGAAGACTCCCGGAGGGTTCCTTGGAGATCCCAGGCGCTGCAGACAGAGGACGGAACCTCGCCGCACACAGAATTCCAGAACGCGGCCGAGTGGGCGGGGGAGGTTTGGGACCGCTCTCCACGCAGCTGCCTGTTGTCACAGGTGTTCCCTGGCAGGGGGAAGTCCGCTAATTACCTGAACTGTCGAGGGTGTGCACTAGATGCTACCTGAATTTCCAAAACAACCCCCGAATTTCCCGGCAGCCCGCACTAGGAGAAACACGGGGAAGACACGTTGAGGGCTCCTAGGAGATCCCAGGCGCTGCAGACAGAGGACGGAACCTCGCCACACTCAGAATTCTGGAACACAGCACCTGGTGTCACAGATGTTCCCTGGCAGGGGGAGGTCCGCTAATTACCTGATCTGTCCAGGGGGAGGCACTAAATGCTACCTGCATTTCCAGCCCAACTCCTGCCTTTCCCCGGCAGCCCGCACTAGGAGACACTCGGGGAAGACACGTGGAGGGATCCTAGGAGATTCCAGGCGCTGCAGACAGAGGACGGAACCTCGCCACACTCAGAATTCCGAAACGCGACCGAGTAGGTGGGGGAGGTTTGGGGCCACCCGCCACGCAGCTGCGTGGTGTCACAGGTGTTCCCTGGGAGGGGGAATTTCGCTAAATACCTCATCTTTCGAGGGGGATGCACTTCATGCTACGTGCATTTCCAGCCCAACCCACTCCTTTCCACGACAGCCCGCAGTAAGAGACACTCGGGGAAGACACGTGGAGGTCTCCTAGAAGATCCCAGGCGCTGCAGACAGAGGACGGAACATCCCCACACTCAGAAATCCGGAACCCGGCCGAATGGGTGAGGGAGGTTTGGGTCCCCCCTCCACGCAGATGCCTGGGGTCACAGGTGTTCCTTGGTAGGGGGAATTCCGCTAATTACCTCATCTTTGCAGTGGGAGGCACTAGATGCTACCTGAATTTCCAGCCCAAACCAAGCCTTTCCCCGGCAGCCCACACTACTAAACACCCGGGGAAGACACGTGGTGGGCTCGTAGGAGATCCTAGGCGCTGCAGACAGAGGACGGAAACTCGCCAAACTCAGAAATTCGGAACATGGCCGAGTGGGTGGGGGAGGTTTGGGGCCGCACTCCACGCAGCTGCCTGGTGTCACAGGTGTTCACTGGCAGGGGGAAGTCCGCTAATTACCTGATCTGTCCAGGGGGAGGCACTAGATGCTATCTGAATTTCCAGCCCATCCCCCGCATTTCCATGGCAGCCCACACTAGGAGACAGTAGGGGAAGGCACGCTGATGACGCCTAGGAAATCCCAGGTGCTGCAGACAGAGGATGGAACCTCGCCACCCTCAGAATTCCGGAATGCGGCCGAGTGGGTGAGGGAGGCTTGGTGCCGTCCTCCTCGCAGCTGCCTGGTGTCACAGGTGTTCCCTTGCAGGGGGAAGTCCGCTAATTACCTGATCGGTCCAGGGGGAGGCACAAGAGCTACCTGCATTTCCAGAACAACCCCCGCCTTTCCCCTGCAGACCGCACAAGGAGACACACGGGGAAGACATGCGGAGGACTCCTAGGTGATCCCAGGTGCTGCAGACAGAGGACAGAACCTCCCCACACTCAGAATTCCAGAAACCGGCTGAGTGGTTGGGGTAGGTTTTATGGCACCACTCCACGCAGCTGCCTGGTGTCACAGGTGTTCCCTGGCAGGGGGAAGTCCGCTAATTACCTCATCTGTCCAGGGGGTAGCACTAGATGCTACCTGCATGTCCAGTCCAACCCCTGCATTTCCCCGGCAGCCCGCAAAAGGAGACACTAGGGGAAGACACACGGATGGCTCCTAGGACTTACCAGGCACCGCAAACACAGGACGGAACCTCGCCACACTCAGAATTTCAGAACGCGGCCGAGTGGGTGGGGAAGTTTGTGGGCGCCCTGCACGCAGCTACCTGGTGTCACAGGTGTTCCCTGGAAGGGGGAATTCCGTTAATTACCTGATCTGTCCAGGGTGAGGCCCTAGATCCTACCTGCATTTCCAGAACAACCCCCGACTTTCCCGGCAGCCCGCACTAGGAGACAATCGGGGAAGACACGCGGAGGGCTCCTAGGAGATCCCAGGCGCTGAAGACAGAGGACGGAACCTCGCCACACTCAGAATTCCGGAACGCGGCCGAGTGGGTGAGGGAGGATTTGGGCCGCCCTCCACAGAGCTGCCTGGTGTCACAGTTGTTCCCTGGCAGGGGGAAGTCCGCTAATTACTTGATCTTTCCAGGGGGAGGCACTAGATGCTACCTGCATTTCCAGCCCAACCCCCGCATTTCCCCAGCATCCAGCACTACGAGACATTCGGGGAAGACACGCGGAGGGCTCCTAGGAGATCCCAGGCGCTGCAGACAGAGGACGGAACCTCGCCACACTCAGAATTCTGGAACACAGCTGCCTGGTGTCACAGGTGTTCCCTGGCAGGGGGACGTCCGCTAATTACCTGATCTGTCCAGGGGGAGGCACTAGATGCTACCTGCATTTCCAGCCCAACCCCCGCCTTTCCCCGGCCGCCCGCACTACGAGACACTCGGCGAAGACAAGCGGAGGGCTCCTAGGAAATCCCAGGCGCTGCAGACAGAGGACTGAACCTCCCCACAATGAGAATTCCAGAACGCGCCGAGTGGGTGGCGGAGGTTTGGGGACGCCCTCCATGCAGCTGCATGGTGTCACAGGTGTTCCCTGGCAGGGGGAAGTCCGCTAATTACCTGATCTGTGCAGGGGGAGGCACTAGATGCTACCTGCATTTCCAGCCCAACCCCCGCCTTTCCCCGGCAGCACGCCCTAAAATCACTCGGAGAAGACACGCGGAGTGCTCCTAGGAGATCCCAGGCGCTGCAGACAGAGGACGGAACCTCGCCACACTCAGAATTCCGGAAGCGGACGAGTTGATTGGGGAGGTTTGTTGCCGCCCTCCACGAGGTTGCCGGGTGTCACAGGTGTTCCCTGGCAGGGGGAATTCCGCTAATTACCGGATCCGTACAGGGGGAGTCACTAGAATCTACCTGCATGTCCAGCCCAACCCCCGCACTTACCCGGCAGCCCGCACTAGGAGACACTCGGGGAAGACACGCGGAGGGCTCCTAGTAGATCCCAGGCGCTACAGAGGAAGGACGGAACCTCGCCACACTCAGAATTCCGGAACGTGGCCGAGTGGGTGGGGGAGGTTTGGGGCCGCCCTCCACGCAGCTGCCTGGTGTCACAAGTGTTCCCTTGCAGGAGGAAGTCTGCTAATTAACTGATCTGTGCAGGGGACGCACTAGATGCTACCTGCATTTCCAGCCCAATAACCGCCTTTCCCCTTCAGCCCGCATTATGAGACACTTGGGGAAGACACGCGGATGGCTCCTAGGAGATCCCAGGCGCTGCAGACAGTGGATGGAACCTCGCCACACTCAGAATTCCGGAACGTGGCCGACTGGTTGGGGTAGTTTTGGGGCCGCCCTCCACGCAGCTGCCTGGGGTCAAGGTGATCCCATGCAGGGGGAAGTCCGCTAATTACCTGATCTGTGCTGGTTGAGGCACTAGATGCTACCTGCATTTCCAGCCCAACACCCGCCTTTCCCCGGAGGCCCGCACTAGGAGACACTCGTGGAAGACACGCGGAGGGCTCCTAGGAGATCCCAGGCGCTGCAGACATAGGACGGAACCTCGCCACACTCAGAATTCCGGAACGAGTCCGAGTGGGTGGGGGAGGTTTGGGGCCGCCCTCCACGCAGCTTCCTGGTGTCACAGGTGTTCCCTTGTAGCGGGAAGTCTGCTAATTACCTGATCTGTGCAGGGGGAGGCACTAGATGCTACCTGCGTTTCCAGCACAACCCCCGCCTTTCCCTGGCACCCCGCATAATAGTCAATCGGAGAAGACAGGCTGAGGGCTCCTCGGAGATCCCAGGGGCTGGAGACAGGGGATGGAACCTCGCCACACTAGAATTCAAGAAAGTGGCCGAGTGGATGGGGGAGTTTTGGGACCGACCTCCACGCAGCTGCCTCTTGTCACTGGTGTTCCCTGGCAGGGGGAAGTCCGCTAATTACCTTATCTGTCCAGGCGGGGGCACTAGATGCTACCTGCATTTCCAGCCCAACCCCCGACTTTCCCCGGCAGCACGCCCTGAAAACACTCGGAGAAGACACGCGGAGGGCTCCTACGAGATCCCAGGCGCTGCAGACAGAGGACGGAACCTCGCCACACTCAGAATTCCGGAAGCGGCCGAGTTGATTGGGGAGGTTTGTTGCCGCCCTCCACGAGGTTGCTGGGTGTCACAGGTGTTCCCTGGCAGGGGGAATTCCGCTAATTACCGGATCCGTACAGGGGGAGTCACTAGAATCTACCTGCATGTCCAGCCCAACCCCCGCACTTACCCGGCAGCCCGCACTAGGAGACACTCGGGGAAGACACGCGGAGGGCTCCTAGTAGATCCCAGGCGCTACAGAGGAAGGACGGAACCTCGCCACACTCAGAATTCCGGAACGTGGCCGAGTGGGTGGGGGAGGTTTGGGACCGCCCTCCACGCAGCTGCCTGGTGTCACAAGTGTTCCCTTGCAGGAGGAATTCTGCTAATTAACTGATCTGTGCAGGGGGACGCACTAGATGCTACCTGCATTTCCAGCCCAATAACCGCCTTTCCCCTACAGCCCGCACTACGAGACACTCGGGGAAGACACAAGGAGGGCTCCTAGGAGATCCCAATCGCTGCAGACTGAGGACGGAACTTCGCCACAATCAGAATTCCGGAAGCGGCCGAGATGAATCGGGAGTTTTTTTGCCGCCCTCCACGCAGCTTCCTGGTGTCACAGGTGTTCCCTTGTAGCGGGAAGTCCGCCAATTACCTGATCTGTGCAGGGATAGGCACTAGATGCTACCTGCGTTTCCAGCACAACCCCCGCCTTTCCCTGGCAGCCCGCATAATAGTCAATCGGAGAAGACAGGCTGAGGGCTCCTCGGAGATCCCAGGCGCTGCAGACATGGGATGGAACCTCGCCACACTAGAATTCAAGAAAGTGGCCGAGTGGATGGGGGAGTTTTGGGACCGCCCTCCTCGCAGCTGCCTGGTGTCACAGGTGTTCCCTGGCTGGGGGAAGTTGGCTAATTACCTGATCCGTCCAGTGGGAGGCACTAGATGCTACCTGCATTTCCAGCCCAACCCCCGCCTTTCCGGCCGCCCACACTACGAGACACTCGGCGAAGACAAGCAGAGGGCTCCTAGGAAATCCCAGGCGCTGCAGACAGAGGACTGAACCTCCCCACAATGAGAATTCCAGAACGCGCCGAGTGGGTGGCGGAG
This sequence comes from Camelus ferus, assembly GCF_009834535.1. Taxonomy (NCBI): domain Eukaryota; kingdom Metazoa; phylum Chordata; class Mammalia; order Artiodactyla; family Camelidae; genus Camelus; species Camelus ferus. The sequence goes on from NC_045721.1 coordinate 28,137,949, forward strand.
GTTTGGGGCCGCCCTCCATGCAGCTGCATGGTTTCACAGGTATTCCCTGGCAGGGGGAAGTCCGCTAATTACCTGATCTGTGCAGGGGGAGGCACTAGATGCTACCTGCATTTCCAGCCCAACCCCCGCCTTTCCCCGGCAGCACGCCCTAAAATCACTCGGAGAAGACACGCGGAGGGCTCCTAGGAGATCCCAGGCGCTGCAGACAGAGGACGGAACCTCGCCACACTCAGAATTCCGGAAGCGGCCGAGTTGATTGGGGAGGTTTGTTGCCGCCCTCCACGAGGTTGCCGGGTGTCACAGGTGTTCCCTGGCAGGGGGAATTCCGCTAATTACCGGATCCGTACAGGGGGAGTCACTAGAATCTACCTGCATGTCCAGCCCAACCCCCGCACTTACCCGGCAGCCCGCACTAGGAGACACTCGGGGAAGACACGCGGAGGGCTCCTAGTAGATCCCAGGCGCTACAGAGGAAGGACGGAACCTCGCCACACTCAGAATTCCGGAACGTGGCCGAGTGGGTGGGGGAGGTTTGGGGAAGCCCTCCACGCAGCTGCCTGGTGTCACAAGTGTTCCCTTGCAGGAGGAAGTCCGCAAATTACCTCATCGGTCCAGGGGGAGGCACTAGATGCTACCTGCATTTCCAGCCCATCCCCCGCATTTCCCCGGCAGCCCGCAGTAGGAGAAACTCTGGGAAAACACGCGGAGGGCTTCTAGGAGATCCCAGGCGCTGCAGACAGAGGACGGAACCTCGCAACACTCAGAATTCCGGAACGCGGCCGAGTGGGTGGGGGAGGTTTGGGGCCGCCCACCATGTAGCTGCCTGGTGTCACAGGTGTTCCCTGGCAGGGGGAAGTCAGCTAATTACCTGATCAGCCCAGTGGGAGGCACTTGATGCTACCTGCTTTTCCAGCCGAACCCCTGCCTTTCCCCGGCAGCCCGCACTAGGACACTCTCGGGGAAGACACGCGGAGGGCTCCTAGTAGATCCCAGACGCTGCAGACAGAGGACGGAAACTCGCCACACTCATAATCCAGGAACTTGGCCGAGTGGGTGAGGGAGGTTTGTGGCCGCACTCCACGCAGCTTCCTGGTGTCACAGGTGTTCACTGGCAATGGGAATTCCGCTAATTACCTGATCTGTCCTGGGAGAGGCAGTAGATGCTAAATGCATTTCCAGCCCAACCCCCGCGTTTCCCCGGCATCCCGCACTAGGAGACACTCGGGGAAGACACGCGGAGGGCTCTTAGGAGTTCCCAGGCGCCGCAAACAGAGGACAGAACTTCCCCACACTCAGAATTCCAGAACGCGGCCGAGTGGGTTTGGGAGGTTTGGGGCCGCCCTCCAAGCAGCTGCCTGGTTTCACAGGTGTTCCCTGGCAGGGGGAACTCCGCTAATTACCTGATCAGTCCAGGGGGAGTCACTAGATGCTACCTGCATTTCCAGCCCAACCCCCGCATTTCCCCAGAAGCCCGAACTAGGAGACACTTGGGGAAGACACGCGGATGTCTCCTAGGAGATCCCAGGCGCTACAGACAGAGGACGGAACCTCGCCACAGTCAGAATTCCGGAACGCGGCCAAGTGGGTGGGGGAGGTTTGGGGCCGCCCTCCACAGAGCTACCTGGTGTCACAGGTGTTACCTGGCAGGGGGAAGTCCGCTAATTACCTCATGTGTCCAGGGTGAGGCACTAGATGTTACCTGCATTTCCAGCCCAACCCCTGCCTTTCCCCGGTAGCCCGTAACGAGACATTCGGGGAAGAAACGGGGAGGGCTCCTAGGAGATCCCAAGCGCCGCAAACATAGGACTGAACCTCCCCACACTCAGAATCCCAGAACGCGGACGAGTCGGTGGGGGAGGATTTGGGCGCCCACCACGAATCTGCCTGGTGTCACAGGTGTTCCCTGGCAGGGGGAAGTCCGCTAATTACCTGATCTGTCCAGAGGGAGGCACTAGATTCTACCTGCGTTTCCAGCCCAACCCCCACATTTCCCCGGCAGCCCGCATAATATTCTTTAGGGGAAGACTCCCGGAGGGTTCCTTGGAGATCCCAGGCGCTGCAGACAGAGGACGGAACCTCGCCGCACACAGAATTCCAGAACGCGGCCGAGTGGGCGGGGGAGGTTTGGGACCGCTCTCCACGCAGCTGCCTGTTGTCACAGGTGTTCCCTGGCAGGGGGAAGTCCGCAAATTACCTCATCGGTCCAGGGGGAGGCACTAGATTTTATCTGCATTTCCAGCCCAAACCCCGCCTTTCCCTGGCAGTCCGCACTAAGAGACACTCGGGGAAGACATTAAGAGGGCTCCTAGGAGATCCCAGGCGCCGCAAACAGAAGACTGAACCTCCCCACAATGAGATTTATAGAACGCGGCCAAGTGGGTGGGGGAGGTTTGGGGCCGCCGTCCACGCAGCTGCCTGGTGTCACAGGTGTTCACTGGCAGGAGGTAGTCCGCTAATTACCTGATCTGTGCAGGGGGAGGCACTAGATGTTACCTGCTTTTCTAGCCCAACCCCCGCCTTTCCCCGGCAGCCCGCAATTGGAGACACTCTGGGAAGGCACGCGGAGGGCTCCTAGGAGATCCCAGGCGCTGCAGACAGAGGACGGAACCTCGCCACACTCAGAATTCAGGAACGCTGCCGAGTGGGTGGGGGAGATTTTTGTCCGCCCTCCACGCAGCTGCTTGTTGTCACCGGTGTTCCCTGGCAGGGGGAAAACCGCTAAATACCTCATCGGTCCAGGTGGAGGCACTAGATGCTACCTGTGTTTCAAGCCAAACCCCCGCATTTACCCGGCAGCCCGCACTAGGGGACACTCGGGGAAGACACGCGGATGGCTCCTTGGAGATCACAGGCACTGCAGACAGAGGAAGGAACCTCGCCAAACTCAGTATTCAGGAATGTGGCCGAGTGGGTGGGGGAGTTTTGGGGCCGCTCTCCACGCAGCTGCATGGTGTCACAGGTGTGCCCTGGCAGGAGGAAGTCCGCTAATTACCTGATCTGTGCCGGGGGAGACACTTGATGCTAACTGCATTTCCATCCCAACCCCCGATTTCCCCGGCAGCCCGCACTAGGAGAGACACTCGGGGAAGACACACGGAGGGCTACTAGGACATCCCAGGCGCTGCAGACAGGGGACGGAAACTCGCCACACTCAGAATTCCGGAACGCGGCCGAGTTGGTTGGGAATGTTTGGGGCCGCCCTCCACGCAGCTGCCTGGTGTCACATGTTTTCACTGGCAAGAGTAAGTCCGCTAATTTACTGATCTGTTCCGGGGGGAGGCACTAGATTCTACATGCATTTCCAGGTCAACCCCGCCTTTCCCCGGCAGCCCGCACTAGGAGACACTCGCGGAAGACACGCGGAGGGCTCCTAGGTGATCCCAGGCGCTGCAGACAGAGGACGGAACCTCGCCACACTCCGAATTCCGGAACGCGGCCTAGAGGTAAGGTGAGGTTTGGGGCCGCCCTCCACGAAGCTGCCTGGTGTCAAGGTGTTCCCTGGCAGTGGGAAGTCCGCTAATTACCTGATCTGCGCAGGGGGAGGCACTAGATGCTATCTGCATTTCCAGCCCAAACCCCGCCTTTCCCTGGCAGTCCGCACTAAGAGACACTCGGGGAAGACATTAAGAGGGCTCCTAGGAGATCCCAGGCGCCGCAAACAGAGGACTGAACCTCCCCACAATGAGATTTCCAGAACGCGGCCAAGTGGGTGGGGGAGGTTTGGGGCCACATTCCATGCAGTTGCATGGAGTCACAGCTCTTCCCTGGCAGGAGGAAGTCCGCTAATTACCTCATCTGTCCAGGGGGAGGCACTAGATGCTACCTGCATTTCCAGCCCATCCCCCGCATTTCCCCGGCAGCCCGCACTAGGAGACACTCGGGGAAAACACGCGGAATGCTCCTAGGAGATCCCAGTCGCTGCCGACAGAGGACGGAACCTCGCCACACTATGAATTCCGGAACGCGGGCCGAGTGTGTGGGGGAGGTTTGGGGCCGCACAACATGCAGCTCCCTGGTGTCACACGTGTTCCCTGGCAGGGGGAATCCACTAATTACCTGATCTGCCCAGGGGGAGGCACTAGATGCTACCTGCATTTCCAGCCAAAACCCCCGCATTTCCCTGCAGCCGCGCACTAGGGGAAACTCATGGAAGACACGCGGAGGGCTCCTAGGAAGTTTCCCAGGCGCTGAAGACAGAGGATGGATCCTCGCCACACTCAGAATTCCGGAACGCGGTCGAGTGGTTTGGTGCGATTTGGGGCCACCATCCACGCAGCTGCCTGGTGTCACAGGTGTTCCCTGGGAGGAAGAAGTCCGCTAATTACCTGATCTGTGCAGGGGGAGGCACTAGATGCTACCTGCATTTCCAGCCAAACCCCCGCATTTCCCCTGCAGCCCGCACTAGGGGAAACTCAATGGAGACACGCGGAGGGCTCCTAGGAGTTCCCAGGCGCTGCAGACAGAGGACGGAACCTCGCAAAATTGCAGAATTCAGGAACGCGGCCGAGTGGGTGGGGGAGATTTGGGTCCGTCCTCCACGCAGCTGCTTGTTGTCACCGGTGTTCCCTGGTAGGGGGAAAACCGCTAAACACCTCATCGGTCCAGGTGGAGGCACTAGATGCTACCTGTGTTTCAAACCCAACCCCCGCATTTACCCGGCAGCCCGCACTAGGAGACACTCGGGGAGAACAAGGGCTCCTTGGAGTTCCCAGGCGCTGCAGACAGAGGACGGAACCTCGCCCAACTCAGAATTCCGGAACGCGCCCGAGTGGGTGGGGGAGGTTTGCGGCCGCCCTCCACAAAGCTGCAGGGTGTCACACGTGTTCCCTGGCAGGGGGAAGTCCTCTAATTACCTGATCTGTGCAGGCGGAAGCACTAGAAGCTACCTGCGTTTCCAGCCCAACTCCCGCATTTCTCCGGCAGCCCGCACTAAGAGAACTCGGGGAAGACACACGGAGGGCTCCTAGGAGATCCCAGGCTCTGCAGAGAGAGGACGGAACCTCGCCACACTCAGAAATCTGGAACGCCTCCGAGTGGGTTGGGGAGGTTTGGGGCCGCACGCCACGCAGCTGCCTGGTTCACAGATGTACCCTGGCAGGGGCAATTCCGCTAATTACCTGATCTGTGCAGGGGAGGCACTAGATGCTACCTGCATTTCCATTCCAACCCCCATTTCCTCCCCGGCAGCCTGCACTACGAGACACTCGGGGAAGACACTATTAAGGCTCCTAGGGGATCCCAGGCGCTGCAGACAGAGGACGGAACCTCCCCACACTCAGAATTCTGGAACGCGGCCGAGTTGGTTGGGAATGTTTGGGGCCGCCCTCCACGCACCTGCCTGGTGTCACATGTTTTCACTGGCAAGAGGAAAGTCCGCTAATTTACTGATCTGTTCCGGGGGGAGGGCACTAGATTCTACATGCATTTCCAGGTCAACCCCCGATTTTCCCCCTGCAGCCCGCACTAGGAGACACTCGCGGAAGACACGCGGAAGGCTCCTATGTGATCCCAGGCGCTGCAGACAGAGGACGGAACCTCGCCACACTCAGAAGTCCGGAACGAGGCCGAGTGGGTTGGTGAGATTTGGGACCCGCCCTCCACGAAGCTGCCTGGTGTCACAGGTGTTCCCTGGCAGGGGGCAGTCCGCTAATTATCTGATCTGTGCAGGGGGATGGCACTAGATGCTACCTGCATTTCCAGCCCAACCCTCGCCGTTCCCCGGCAGCCCGCACTAGGAGACACTCGGGGAAGACACACGGAGGGCTCCTAGGAGATCCCAGGCTCTGCAGAGAGAGGACGGAACCCTCGCCACACTCAGAAATCCGGAACGCCTCCGATGGGTTGGGGAGGTTTGGGGCCGCACGCCACGCAGCTGCCTGGTTACACAGATGTACCCTGGCAGGGCAATTCCGCTAATTACCTGATCTGTGCAGGGGGAGGCACTAGATGCTACCTGTATTTCCATTCCAACCCCCTATTTCCCCGGCAGCCTGCACTACGAAACACTCGGGGAAGACACTCTTAAGGCTCCTAGGAGATCCCAGGCGTGCAGACAGAGGACGGAACCTCCCCACACTCAGAATTCCGGAACGCGGCCGAGTTGGTTGGGAATGTTGGGGCCGCCCTCCACGCAGCTGCCTGGTGTCACATGTTTTCACTGGCAAGAGTAAGTCCGCTAATTTACTGATCTGTTCCGGGGGAGGCACTAGATTCTACATGCATTTCCAGGTCAACCCCCGCCTTTTCCCGGCAGCCCGCACAAGGAGACACTCGCGGAAGACACGCGGAGGGCTCCTAGGTGATCCCAGGCGCTGCAGACAGAGGACGGAACCCCGCCACACTCAGAATTCAGGAACGCGGCCGAGTGGGTGGGGAGGTTTGGGGCCGCCCTGCACGCAGCTGCATGGTGTCACAGGTGTTCCCTGGCAGGAGGAAGTCCGCTAATTACCTGATCTGTGCAGGGGAGGCACTAGATGCTATCTGCATTTCCAGCCCAAACCCCGCCTTTCCCTGGCAGTCCGCACTAAGACACTCGGGGAAGACATTAAGAGGGCTCCTAGGAGATCCCAGGCGCCGCAAACAGAAGACTGAACCTCCCCACAATGAGATTTCCTGAACGCGGCCAAGTGGGTGGGGGAGGTTTGGGGCCGCCCTGCACGCAGCTGCATGGTGTCACAGGTGTTCCCTGGCAGGAGGAAGTCCGCTAATTACCTGATCTGTGCAGGGGGAGGCACTAGATGTACCTGCATTTCCAGCCCAACCCCCTCCTTTCCCTGGCAGTCCGCACTAAGAGACAATCGGGGAAGTCACTAGGAGGGCTCCTAGGAGATCCCAGGTGCTGCAGACAGAGGACGGAACCTCCCCTCTCTCAGAATTCCGGAACGGCGCCGAGTGGGTTGGGAATGTTTGGGGCCGCTCTCCACGCAGCTGCCTGGTGTCACAGGTGTTCACTGGCAGGAGGAAGTCCGCTAATTACCTGATCTGTGCAGGGGGAGGCACGATATTACCTGCATTTCTAGCCCAACCCCCGCATTTCCCCGGCAGCCCGCACTAGGAGACACTCGCGGAAGACACGCGGAGGGCTCCTAGGTGATCCCAGGCGCTGCAGACAGAGGACGGAACCTCGCCACACTCAGAATTCCGGAACGCGGCCTAGAGGTAAGGTGAGGTTTGGGGCCGCGCCCTCCACGAAGCTGCCTGGTGTCAAGGTGTTCCCTGGCAGGGGGAAGTCCGCTAATTACCTGATCTGCGCAGGGGGAGGCACTAGATGCTATCTGCATTTCCAGCCCAAACCCCGCCTTTCCCTGGCAGTCCGCCTAAGAGACACTCGGGGAAGACATTAAGAGGGCTCCTAGGAGATCCCAGGCGCCGCAAACAGAGGACTGAACCTCCCCACAATGAGATTTCCAGAACGCGGCCAAGTGGGTGGGGAGGTTTGGGGCCACATTCCATGCAGTTGCATGGAGTCACAGCTCTTCCCTGGCAGGAGGAAGTCCGCTAGTTACCTCATCTGTCCAGGGGGAGGCACTAGATGCTACCTGCATTTCCAGCCCATCCCCCGCATTTCCCCGGCAGCCCGCACTAGGAAGAACTCGGGGAAAACACGCGGAATGCTCCTAGGATACCCAGTCGCTGCCGACAGAGGACGGAACCTCGCCACACTATGAATTCCGGAACGCGGCCGAGTGTGTGGGGGAGGTTTGGGGCCGCACAACATGCAGCTCCCTGGTTCACAGTGTTCCCTGGCAGGGGGAATCCGCTAATTACCTGATCTGCCCAGGGGGAGGCACTAGATGCTACCTGCATTTTCCAGCCCAACTCCTGCCTTTCCCCGGCAGCCCGCACTAGGAGACACTCGGGAAGACACGCGGAGGGCTCCTAGATGATCCCAGGCGCTGCAGACAGAGGACGGATCCTCGCCACACTCAGAATTCCGGAACGCGGTCGAGTGGTTTGGTGCGATTTGGGGCCGCCATCCACGCATCTGCCTGGTGTCACAGGTGTTCCCTGGGAGGAAGAAGTCCGCTAATTACCTGATCTGTGCAGGGGGAGGCACTAGATGCTACCTGCATTTCCAGCCCAACCCCCGCATTTCCCCAGCAGCCCGCACTAGGAGAAACTCAATGGAAACACGCGGAGGGCTCCTAGGAGATCCCAGGCGCTGCAGACAGAGGACGGAACCTCGCAAAATGCAGAATTCAGGAACGCGGCCGAGTGGGTGGGGGAGATTTGGGTCCGCCCTCCACGCAGCTGCTTGTTGTCACCGGTGTTCCCTGGTAGGGGGAAAACCGCTAAATACCTCATCGGTCCAGGTGGAGGCACTAGATGCTACCTGTGTTTCAAACCCAACCCCCGCATTTACCCGGCAGCCCGCACTAGGAGACACTCGGGGAAGACACGCGGAGGGCTCCTTGGATTTCCCAGGCGCTGCAGACAGAGGACGGAACCTCGCCCAACTCAGAATTCCGGAACGCGCCCGAGTGGGTGGGGGAGGTTTGGGGCCGCCCTCCACACAGCTGCATGTGTCACAGGTGTTCCCTGGCAGGGGGAAGTCCTCTAATTACCTGATCTGTGCCGGGGGAGGCACTAGAAGCTACCTGCATTTCCAGCCCAACTCCCGCATTTCTCCGGCAGCCCGCACTAAGAGACACTCGGGGAAGACACACGGAGGGCTCCTAGGAGATCCCAGGCTCTGCAGAGAGAGGACGGAACCTCGCCACACTCAGAAATCCGGAACGCCTCCGAGTGGGTTGGGGAGGTTTGGGGCCGCACGCCACGCAGCTTCCTGGTTTCAGATGTACCCTGGCAGGGGCAATTCCGCTAATTACCTGATCTGTGCAGGGGGAGGCACTAGATGCTACCTGCATTTCCATTCCAACCCCCTATTTCCCCGGCAGCCTGCACTACGAGACACTCGGGGAAGACACTCTTAAGGCTCCTAGGAGATCCCAGGCGCTGCAGACAGAGGACGGAACCTCCCCACACTCAGAATTCCGGAACGCGGCCGAGTTGGTTGGGAATGTTTGGGGCCGCCCTCCACGCAGCTGCCTGGTGTCACATGTTTTCACTGGCAAGAGTAAGTCCGCTAATTTACTGATCTGTTCCGGGGGAGGCACTAGATTCTACATGCATTTCCAGGTCAACCCCCGCTTTCCCCGGCAGCCCGCACTAGGAGACACTCGCGGAAGACACGCGGAGGGCTCCTAGGTGATCCCAGGCGCTGCAGACAGAGGACGGAACCTCGCCACACTCAGAAGTCCGGAACGAGGCCGAGTGGGTTGGTGAGATTTGGGACCGCCCTCCACGAAGCTGCCTGGTGTCACAGGTGTTCCCTGGCAGGGGGAAGTCCGCTAATTATCTGATCTGTGCAGGGGGAGGCACTAGATGCTACCTGCATTTCCAGCCCAACCCTCGCCATTCCCCGGCAGCCCGCACTAGGAGACACTCAGGGAACAAGGGGAGTGCTCCTAGAGATCCCAGGCGCCGCACACAGAGGACTGAACCTCCCCAATGAGAATTCCAGAACGCGGCCAGTGTGTGGGGGAGGTTTGGGGCCGCCATCCAGAAAGTGCATGGTGTCACAGGTGTTCACTGGCAGGAGGAATTCCGCTAATTACCTGATCTGTGCAGGGGAAGACACTAGATGCTACCTGCATTTCCAGCCAAACCCCACCTTTCCCTGGCAGCCCGCAATACGAGACACTCGGAGAAGACACTTGGATTGCTCTTGGAGATCCC